>NC_061112.1:32954686-33025530 GCF_002878395.1 Capsicum annuum | reverse complement strand
TTATGGACCGGCGAGGGGGTATGAACCGGTGGGGGGTATGAACCGACGGGGGGGTCGGGTCAGCGCCGGGGGACGGCGACCGGAGGTCGGGTCGGCGCCGGAGGTCGGAGCCGGCGGTCGGGTCGGGTCGGCGCCGAAGGTCAGCGACGGCGCCGGGGACCGGGGGCCGGTGCGCTAGCGATGGAGAGAGGGTAGGGAGAGAGAGAGAGGGCCGGCGACCGGAGGTCGTGGCCGGCGGTCGGTCAGCGCCGGGGACCGGAGGTCGGAGCCGGCGGCCGGATCGGGTCAGCGCCGAAGGTCAGGACGGCGCCGGGGACCGGGGGCCGGTGCGCTAGAGATGGAGAGAGGGTAAGGAGAGAGGAGAGAGAGAGAGAGAGAGATTTACATAATCAAGATTCATGTATGCATAGAGATTTAAACCACTGCTCCAGATAGAACAAAGAAATTATAAGAAACATCTAGTTCTGCTAACAGCAAAGTGTCAAACCGTTCAAGATGAAGGGGGAAAAATCATATCCTTGCAAATACCTCAGAACGGGCTTCCATTGTTACTGATTTAATGTTCTCCTTCCCTGTCCAAAGCCTTGGGATTGAATCGCTATCATGGCTGAACACAGTATTAAACCTAAAGCCCCAAACTGTCAGTAATTTAAAGGTTAAAACAACAGAAGATCAAATATAAAACAAGAAAAATTGTGCACCTATCCTTCATTCGCATCAAAACTTTTCCAGCTTCTTCTCTTGCTTTCTTCTCCACAACACTTCTAGCGTAATCCTTCAGATTGTGCATCATTCTGTCAAATGCATCCTGATCCAATTCAAAGCCTGAAAGAGCTGGGGAGAAGCATGATATGGCCACATCAGTCTCACGTTTTAGAAGATTTCTTATTGAAGCCCATGTTTCACTCCCGCCAACCTCAAAAAGGGATTCTACAGGTTCAGCAAGTGCAGCTCTGATTTGTTTCTGTCAAATAAAATCTGGCTAAGACATGCATCCTCTAAAGTTATTGATTTGCTGAAGAAGAAATAAAAGGAACAAAGACGTCCTTCGACATAATTTTTACCAACAACCAATGGTGGATTTTCTACATTAGGAAACTTACATCATAAGTGGCCTGCAGTTCTGATAACTTATCATTACGAACAGAGGACACGTGAACCTCGATATCACGATGGAGTTTGTCAAGAACTTTTGAAGCATCCCAATTAGCATGTCTTATGGAAGCATCTGAAATTGGTGAGAGAAGCTCAAATAAATGGAGTGAATGGTGGGTATGAACTTCCATTTGAATTACCACCAAGGTATGAATGGTGGCTTACACTTACAGTCTAGTCTCTCGTGGTATTGGTGGTGGTTCTCCACACAATAGGTATGGTTTCAATTGTCACGAGTTCATTCCCTGCCCATTCTCCCATGTAAGGGAATTTATTATTTGTAAAAAAATTACATTTCAATTTATCCTTAAGAATAACACAAAAGCCAAAAAATATATACTTCCATTTCAACTGATCCTTCAGAAGTTGCACAAAAGCCCAAAAAGTATGTCCATACTCTGAAAATCTGAAAGAGTAACCAATTATTCCTTCCCCAAACATCACCTACAACCACCACCACCACCACCACCCACCCCTCAAACCCAAAAAAAATAAAAAATGAAAACAACCCACCCACCCAAAAAGAAAAAAAAGGCAGCATGGGGCCAACTGTTACATAAACTAACCAGATCACCTGTCAAACTTACAGCCACTATATTTTTGAGGTAAAACACCGACCAATTACTCCCAAATATTTTTAAGGGAAAATTTCATTTACATACAAAAAAGTAAATAGCTTACAAAAAAAAAAAAAATCAAGCTTGTGTTTGTTAATTAAAATGACCATTATAACTTAAAATGGCCTAGGCCATTTTCTTCCTTTTTCTTTTCTTTTTTAATCAATAATTAAAAAAAAAAAAACATTTTTTTGTTTGTTTTTTTTTTTGCTGCATTTTTCTTTATTAAAAAGAAAAACCTTTTAACGTTTTTTTTCAAACTTTTTCCATACAACTTTTTTTCATGTACCAATATTGTATAGGTGTATAAACATTTATATATGATGTATAAATAGTTATGTTGTGTATATGTAATATATAGATATTGCATAATTAGTTATGTAGTGTATATGTAATGTATCGATATTGTATATATAATGTATAACCGTATATCGATATTATATAAATGGCGTATATATATGATATACAAATAGTTATATAGTGCATATGTAATATATTGATATTGTATAAATGTGCATACAGTATAAATGTGTATCGATATTGTATAAATGGTGTACAAGTGTGTATCAATATTATATAAATAGTATATAATGATGTATAAACGTATATCGATATCACATAAATAATGTATAAATGTGTCTTGTATCGATATTGTACAAGTAATACTCCATCCTTCCTTTAATGAAACAATCTATTACACAAACCATTAAATTATGTAAAACAAAATTGAGTATAGTTGATGTTATGATCGGACAGAATAAGCAATACCACAAGCAAGAGAAAAACAAGATGAACACACAAATTTACATGGAAACCCTCGATGGGAAAAACCACGGGCAGAGGCAGAGGAATTTCACTATAATGGATGGATAATACAATGAGGAGAATGACGTATAAAACACACGCCGAAAACGACCCACTAAACGCACTTATATAATACGTGCGTACAAATAAATCCTAAGCCCAAAAACATACAGGTCCATACCGCGGGGGTATCGGCCCGATCCCTACGCTACCACCACAGACCCCACAAAAGATCACAAACATGGGGCGCACAGCGAACTTTTCAGGGCCGGATCAACAAAATTCGGATCACAAACTCTAATAGTTGACAATATAACTCGTAAATGAATTTCAAGTAAGCTAACCGGCTATGAAATCAATGTGTCAATCAACCAACACAATCAAACTTACGTCCTCACACGTAATAAACATGCAACTATACTCCTATACTCCAATCTCTTTCTCCTAATAATTTACACTCCACATGATACTGTAAAAACTTGGAAGACACGAAATTGACTCAAAACAGTCCAAACACACTCCAAAAACAGTCCACTAATTCAAAGAACCGAGAACCCTTTTGGAGACTATTCTAGGATTCAAGAATGCAATACAAGGAGGACAATATTACTAGGTGTTTGACACCTTTGCAGCCAACAACAAACTACGTTAACAACACAAGATTAAACCACAATGAGAACAACAACAACAACAAAAACGGCTTCACAATACAAGATACAAAATGGATACAAGATTACAAAAGGAAAAGGATAGACAGATAGACCACACGAAGGTATAATGTTAAAAACCCAAGAATGGTAACTCTTGGACCCTTAACACTTCATACAACAATAAACTTATCTCTTACAAAGACACAAGATCGAAATCCACCTCTCTAGCATCAATGTTTCCAAGCAATCAACAACAAAGAGAATCCACCCTATTGTTGTCTCCAAGTTTCGGGAGAAGAGAGGACTTTGTGTTTTTCAAGTGTTTCTCACTTCAACATCCATAATAATCTAAGTAAATAAAACCCTGCATTGTTCTTTATATAACTATTACAAGATATAAGTTAAAATGACCAAAAGGGCCTTCAAAGAGTGGGCTGCCATCAAGTGTAAGTTATGGGCTGATTTTGGTGTGTTTTGGCCTCTTCTACACTTAAATTGCACACACCAAGTCTCGAGACCAATGCGCACCCTTATAAGTCCATATCCGTGATTATTCTTGTATCACCACACTACTAATTTACTCTTCATCTCCATCTATTCTTCTTAAAAATAAGAAAATAAAAATTAAAAATTCATCTCTAGCAGTTCTGTCAATTGATCCTCTTATGCTTAAAAAGGAATTTTCTTTGAAGTGGAAAATAATTTTCTTGAAAGGAGAACAACCACCCAGAAAATTCTTAATAGATCTAATCACAAATGACCACTTAACACTAAGAAACTGAAAAAGACAGATTCAAAGAGAAAAACAAATATATCTTAATTAGAACTTCTAGAACAGAAAAAAAAAAAGATGGAGAAAGAGTGCAGAAACCCAAAACAAACCCACGTGCTTAAAAGAAAAATTTAATGTCGAACTGGCCGAGTAGATAAAGGCTACTTTTTTGGTGAATAATTTGGTTGCGCAGACATTTGCCGTATCGGCTAGTTTTGTGGTAATTAAGTTGGCTGAATGGCCGGGGGGGGGGGGGGAGGAAGGGGGATTCGAAAACATTATACAAAATATTTTAAATGATAATGTTTTTCCATGGAAGTTATAAGTATCATCATGAGCATCATCTACGTAGTTTCTTCATAATTATGTCATTTTACCTGAGAATTCTAAAAATAGATTTTCTTTCACAAACACCAGGAGTCCTACGTAAGGAGCCTTTTTGTATTCAATTAGGAGCCGAATTCAACGATAGTTTTCTTTTCTCCTCTTTCCCCATCGTATCAGAAGCTAGATTTTAGTAGAAACTTAAGTAGTTTCTGCCTCCCAGTGGAGGTCCCTATGTTTTCCTCCTACCAAATTTTTCTTTCTTTCTTTCTTATCTTTATCCTCTGCACCTTTTCTGATGATTGTTCTGGCAGCACCCTGCCTCTTGACCATTCCAGCAAGTCATGTTCCTTGTCAGTGCTGCAATACCTCTTTCTGAAACTATCTTGACTAATCTTGCCGCAACTTATCAAGTAAGTTTTACAGACAATTTTCCAGTTACTCTTCATCCGCTGATTCAAGCTACACTAATCGTGTCCTATGGATTTGTATCACTGTAACTCTCTTTTTCTATGATTGAGAAGATATTTCCTCTGGCATGTGCTGCAAGCAGCACATTCTTTCAGTATGGAGTTAATACTTACTAGAGACCTCCTTTTTGAAAAAGATTTTAGTACCCCTTTACATTCCAGTGATCATCAACCATTTGGTGAGCGTCCATATCTTGGAGATGGTAACAAGTTGTATTAAATTCAAAATCAAAAGGGGCCAGTGAAGGCCTAGTTACAAGGATATTAAACAGAAACTGCACAAAAATCTAACTAGCAACAAAAGAGTCTCTGGGAATATTAATGTCTTTGGCACTCTTTAAGGGACAGACCAAAAAAGAAAGTAAGAACTTAAATTGGGATGGAGAGAGTAATTTTTTCTTTTAAAGGTTGGAATGAAAAGAAAGAAGTTCAAATAGGCCAAATTGGAGGCTTTAACATTTTCTAAGACTACTAGAAGATATACAGCCTGTGTTAGCACGGGCCTAACGTGAAGAACATCTTTAGATTAACTATTGTGATTTATAATACTTTTTACATAATTTTTAAATAATATATGTTATACCCTCTGCCTATATATGGATCCAAATCTCCCCCAGCTAGTAGGTGCCCAGTACGTGTGGCCGCACAAACTAGAGGGTGTATATATGCACTATAGGGGACTCGAACCTCCCGGCACATCAAGGTGAATCAAGCACCAAATAATGTAATATAATATATGGGACTCGAATCTCCTAACTATATAATACTAATGAGGGGGAATCAAACAACCTGATCATATAGACCCTTGTGTCGGCAAACACACCTTCGAGTATTGGTCCTTCAAGACCTCAACTTTCATGACTCATCTACATAAACCTTATTATAACCCAATTAAAACATTTATCATACAATCCTAGTCATTGAACCACATTACTCATTAAGGCATACTTTGTTAGTATCGTCATACCAACTACACTTGAAAATAACATCAGCATACCAAGCTAATCACTTGGGGGACTTTACATCCCTGTTTGTTAATTTATACATTATCTTAGGTAATTACACAACCACTTAAGGATCAATTCCAAAATCATTACACTTAGTTGAATTTTCTTTCACTTTATGCAATAGTTCAAGAGTAGTTCCATTATCATGCTTATCATATTCAAAACCAATTTCACAATATGAGGTTAAGGTCATAACTGCTTGAAAAGTCACAAGTTTGGGGAAATCACGATCCCCTTTTTTATTTAACTTAACCATGCACCCACAAGTTTAAAAACATAATTAACGAATGAATAATCATATGTAATCCATGAGAACCATTCTTCAATAAGAAAACATTCAAAACCCTCAACCCTTATTTCAAAACCAACATCAATATCTCATGAACAACCCATTAAATCATATGATTTTATAAAATTAGCAATTAGGTAAGAGTAACATGCTTGAAACACCCAAGTTTGTTGAGAGAATTCCACCCTTGAGCCCTTGGATGACCTACTTCTTGGAAACTCATAGTATAGAAGCTTGAGAGACTTAAGAGAGTTTTTGGAAGTGTTTGAATATGTTATGAAAAAGAAATAACCCCTCTTAAGCGTCTTATGATTGTGGGGTTTTATTAGATAAGGAGGCAATTATCCAAAGAGCCCTAAATTTAAAACTTAAATTTTGTCATTAGTCACTACAGGTCACTATACAACTCATAACCACACCTTATGACTCGGCACCATGAGTCATAACCAAGACAGTGTCAAGGCACCCATGCACTTTTGACCGTATGACCCAACTGGTACAACTCATAATGGGGCCATACGACTCGTAGGGTCCAGTCGTAGTCAATACAAACCTATTTGGATTAAATATAAGAAATCCTATGATTTGCACCCAATGACTCATAATGATTCCTTACGACTCTTAGTGATCCACTCTTACTCTTAGAAGAACTTAGTCATACACTTATTAATTTGATTACGATTGGGTCCCAAGGACCCGTCAAGACTCCTTACGACAGTAGAAGAAGCCATAGTCAGGACAGTAAGGATAAAATTTTAGAAATTTTCAAGGACCAATCCAGACTCCCTACTACTCATAAAGAGACTTGTAGTCTTTCAAATTAGGATAAGATTTTACAAATTTTCAAGGAACAAAAATTCGGTGTGTTATACTAGGACAATAAGATAGGGACCCAACCAATCCATACACATGATAACATTGAAATCAACTATATCTATCACAAGCAGATCTAACTAAGTCGTATGCCTAGATAAAGTCACAACAAAGGATCGGTACACTCAATCCACTAATAAGTAATCTCGTATTGGGGTAGATACACAAATAGAAATGGCAAGAGGCTTACTAATAGAATCAAAACCCAAAGTAACATATGCAGACACTTAGGAGGTAGTTAACCTAGGATCAAATAACATAGATGTAGATCTAAAACAAATGCATATGATACCTGTGATGATAGTATCTGAAACCTCTGGCTTAGGTCTGGCTAGTACAAAATAACACTGTCTATGACCACCAACTGGCTGAGTATCCCCATGACCACAACTACAGATTCCACTACCTTTACCTCTTACACCTCTGGTATAACTCCTACCTCTCATGACTAAAATAAAAATAGCTCTAATTATGCAGAAGAGACGGTCCTTGGCAAAATGGCCAATCTCATCACACACAAAGCAATCTATATAACCTAACTAAACAAGTAATGGTACAATTAAGACCGAACGACCACCCTGAGCTACTAGACTATAAGACCCACTACTTGAACTCTGTAAGGATGCCGACATTGGTCTACTATGATATCTATGAAAAACTCTAAAATCTCCACCTTGAGAAGCCTAAACTTTAAACTCACCAAAATGGCATACCTACTTGGTGCCTCCCTGAGATGCTCCCGATTAACCTCAGTCATCTTAGAATGATCCACTACACTCCAAAAGGATGCTTCATATACAACCTTTTAACACATGACTAACTGAATGAAGACATCCAATCCCTTCATAAACTTCTGAATCTTGTTAGACTCGATAGAAATACTAGCATAAGAATATCTAGATAGGGCATGGAAGTGTGCCTCATGCATAGCAACAGTCATAGAGCCCTATTGTAATACCCCGTATATTTCTAAGTTAGAAAATAAAACATTGCTACTATGTATGAAACCTCTTATACTGTGATTCATATTTAAGTACATGACTTACAATGATTATCCTTATGAGAAGAGAGCTTATGATATGTTAAGCGTGTTAATAAGAGTCACTTAGAGTAAGGAAAGCTAAGAACTTTTGAATCCATCAAGTTTTGGTGTTTGATTATGCAAGAGTTATCTTTGAAAGAGCATAACTTAAAGTATATGTGGTATTTTGGAAGACTCAGACCAACTAAATTGTACAGAATTGAATTAACTTTCCAATGATACCAATTTTACCATAATCCTACACTCGAGCAAGAAGTCATGACTTTGCAAAGTGGAGTATGTCGCCTAACAAATTGCCTAAGGCTACTAGAATGGTTATACCATAAGTTGTGCGACGCACAACCTAACTTACGCCATAAGTTGTGCGACGTACAACATAACATAGTTGATAAGTTTTGCGCCACATATATTATGGCCCAAGTGACGTAAACACCCCATTTTTGAGTTATTTTAAGGGTCGAATGAGTATTTCCCACCCCTATATAAGCCTATAACACGGTATTTAGCACTAATTCAACAAAAATAGAGTCACTTCTCTCAAACTTCTCTCAAGATCAAGTTAGGTTCTTAATCAGGGATTTAAATTTAAGAAAATTTCACCATAAATACTCGTAGAATCACGTACTAAGGTATGCATAGTGTTCATTAATGGATTTCTTTTGTCCATGAATCCCAAAAATTAAGTTTTAAACTATAGATTATGATATTCATCCTATGGGTTGATTATGTTCATGTTGTTGTTGTTGTATGATTCCCAAGTTGGAATCTTTATGTGTTTTTAAGAAAATATGTTAGCATGTGAGTTGAAAATCATGAATTTTAGTTGGTTATGATATGTTAATTTGATTATTATGCCATACCTTAAGTCATGTAACCTAAGGATTTGGTAAAAAGCATAAGAGACTAAAAATTATGTAATATATCTCAATTATGATTTATACGATGGATTCATATTTTACCCTTATGTTCAAATGACTCCCATGTTATTGATGTGAAACGTAGATGTTTGTTGGAATGCTCATGATGTTAGAGTATGTGATTTTGACATTGAGTATATGTATTCCTACCATGTACCAGATTGTGATAACCATGTACTTCATGAAATCCCTAACTTATTGTATGATGGATTGTTGATGTCGGTCATGTATTCAAGAATGTCATGCCTTGTCAGTTTTCTTCTATTGAGTTCTGGAGGTACTTGTACTCGATAATTTAATTGTGTGACTAGATCCAGTGTTATGCTTTCATGATATCCTCAGTCAATCCATATTCAGTAGAATTCAGTAAGTTATGTGACATAGAAAAACTCAGTAAACTCAGTAGTATTTCATCAGTCAACGAAACTCAATGAACTCAGTCCAGCTAAGTTCTGTTAATCATATTCAGTGTCTATTCAGATGGTAGTAGGATTTAGCCCTGAGTGAACCCAAGGATGAGGAAACACACTGACAGTTGAGGGTGTGATCCTTAGAAGCAATCCTTGTATTCTTGAACAATGTTGCCAGCATAGGTTGAGACATCAACACTGATAGATGAGGGTTGATAAGGTGGATAAACACTATCAGATGAGTGTGCCACTGTTCTCTTTTGGGGACACTATCAAATGAGGGTCACCCATAGCTTGTCCTTACCAGTGGCGCGGTATTGACACCCTGCTAGTTGGGGTTACTGATTAGACCCCAACTCAGCTATAATGCGTTATTTGGGGAATGTCGATTAGATGACTACTTCCCATAGTCTCAGTTTCAGTAAAGAACTCAGATAGTTCTTCTGATTTCAAGACTATCAGAACAGTCAACTTAACATAGTATGAAACTTAGCTAGTTCCATTAGAACCTAGACTGTCAGATACAGTCGCTCAGTATCAGTTATATTAGTTATTAGTAACTCATGTTATAAATAATCAGAATCAGTAGTCAGTACCATCACGAATTCAGTTACAGGCACTTATTTATGCATGTATTCTCATATACATATTATAAAGTCAGTTAGTATTATTCATGTATTTGAACCCTTTGCATTCAGTATACCTCACATACATACCAGTACATTTAATTTTACTGGCGTATTTGCAATATGGTGTTCTATTCTATAGGTTCAGAAGCACGAGCTCTAAAGCATCAGTAGCATTTTAGTTTTAGTAGTTAAAGTTAGCAGCGAGTCCTCATCCTCCGAGGACATAATCATTACTTTATTTCTTCTTACATAGTTTATTTCACTAGTTGGATTTAGTTGGGTACATATCCCATCAACTCCTTATTCAGACAGTTCAGTTTTAGAGGTATTTTAGACTACAGTATGTTCAGACAATTTTGTTCCAGTTTGTTTTGGTATTGATTTATCATACTTTTAGATGTTATGTTTTATCAGTTTTGAGCCTTATGGTCTTTCAACCATTATTTCCAAAATTATATAATATATTATGCAGTGTTCAGGTACAGATATTAGTCATGAGTTAGCTTGTGGTCCTTCGTGGTCATTAGCACCATGTAGCATTTCAGGTACAAGAATCGGGGCATTACAAACTTAGTATCAAAGACTAAGGTTTAATAGTGTCCTAGGAAATCTGAAAGCTACATCTAGTAGAGTCTTGTACATGGGTGTGTTGCGTGCCATATTTATGTGCAGGAGTATATAAGATATTTTAGGAACTATTTTCCTTCTTCCAATATTCATGTCGTGCTAGTGAGAATAATCTCAAGTTAATCTCTCAGTCTAATCTTTTTCTCTTCCCTTTATAGAACATGCCTCCCAAGAAGACAACTAGAAATTAGTCAGCCCCTCATCTCGAAGATCCTTTAGCGAACATGTCTCTCATGAAGAGTTCAAAGCTGTATTCACTAATCTTGCCCAGTCAGTTGCTACTCAGAATAAATGACCAGCTATCATTCCAGCTAACCCAGTAGCCAATTCATCTATAGCTAGGATTTGGGACTTCACCCGAGTGAATCCTCATTTTTTTTTCATGTCTAATGCAGATTAGGACCCTCAAGAATTTCTTGATCAAGTTTAGAAGTTTACGGACATCATGGTTGTTACTTTTAGTAGAAGTGCAGAGCTAGCTACATATCAGTTGCAGGATGTTGCTCACACTTGGTTCAAGCAGTGGAAGTTAGAGAGGTCAGTTAATACAGGATCCATAGAGTAGGAGGAGTTTGTCATCGCATTCTTAGATAGATTCTTTCCCTAAGAGTTGAGAAAAGCTAAGGTGTTAGAATTTATCAATCTCAGTAAGGGAAACATAACGGTGAAAGAGTATTCTCTTAAGTTTACTCAAATAGCCAGATATGCTCCCCATATAGTGGCAGACAGTAGGGCCAAGATGAGTAAGTTTTTTTCTGGGGTGAATGATAGTATTGTAAATGAGTGTAGGTCCGTGATGTTGAATAGTGACATAAGCATAGCCAGGCTTATGACCCATTCTCATTAGATAGAAGAGCAAAAGATTAAGATGAGGGAGAAGCGAAATAAGAGAGTAAAGACAAGTAGTTTTAACTTTGCTCAGCCTAAATCACAAAGAGGAAATCATTCTCAATTCCATCCTAAGTCATCCATTCCAGCTTCTTCTTTAGCTAGTGCTCCCGTGTCAAAATTTAGAGATGGCAATAGAGATAGGGCGCCAGTCTCTAAGTCTCAGGGAAATGTTAGCAATGCTCAAATTAATCCCTTTTGTCAGACTTGTGGTAAGAACCACAAGGTTGTTTGCAGAGATGGCAGCAATTTCTATAATGGCTATGAAAAGCCAGGCTACAGAGTCAGGGATTGTCCCCAGTCTGGTTATCAAGGTTAGTAGAACCATTCCTCAGCCCAGTTCGGTTGCCCAAATTAGTAGGGTGCTACTTCCAGTGCTACTTGTGGACAATTCCAAAATAGAATTTATGCTCTCCAGTCCCGGCAAGATTAGAAAAATTCTCCTGATATGGTTACTGGTACGTTACAGATCTTTCACTTGTATATTTACTGTTTGCTTGATCCAGGAGCCTCCTTGTCTTTCGTTACTCCTTACATAGCAGTTAATTTTGAAGTTAGTTGCAAAATTCTAGCAGAGCCCTTTTCAGTCTCTACCCCAGTGAGAAAAACTATCATAGCCCGACAGGTATACAAGAACGGTTCGATTATGATATTTCAAAATGTCACCTCAACAGACTTAGTCGAATTAGAAAAGACTGATTTTGATGTTATGCGTGACATAGAATTGCTTCATTCATGCTATGCCACAATCAATTGTAGAAGTAGAGTTTTCTAGTTCTAATTTCTGAATGAACTTGTCCTAGAATGGAGGGTAGTACTTCAGCTTTCAGAAGTCAGCTTGTTTCCTACCTTCGAGAAAGGAAAATAATATCTAAATGATGTATTTATTATCTTGTTCATGTTAAGAACTCTAGCTCTGAGAATCCAAGTCTTGAACTAATCCCAGTCATAAATGAATATTCAGATGTCTTTCTCGAAGATCTTTTAGGAATTTCTCCCGAAAGAAAAATAGGCTTCGACATTGATCTTCTTCCAGATAATCAGCCTATATCTATTCCGCCATACAGAATGGCATAAGCAGAACTCAGAGTATTGAAAGATAAGTTGAAGGATCTCTTAGATAAGGGATTCATCAAACCCAGCATATACCCATGGGGTGTACCAGTCTTATTCGTGTGTAAGAAAGATGGTTCTCTCAGAAAGTGCACTGTACTTTCAACTCAATAAAGTCATGATCAAGAACAAGTATCCACTTCCCCGAATTGATGACCTATTTGACAAACTTCAGTATGCCAGTTATTTCTCAAAAATCGACCTCAGATCAGGCTATCATCAGCACAGAGTCAGAGAATGTGATATTCCAAAAATAGCCTTCTATACTCGGTATGGTCACTTTGAATTCCTAGTCATGTCCTGTGGTCTTACCAATGCCCCAAAATATTTCATGGACTTGATGAACCATGTGTTCAAATAGTTCTTGGACATGTTCATTATAGTTTTCATAGATAATATTTTGTTCTATTCCTGCAGTGAGCATGATCATGTACACCATCTCAAAATCGTGCTTCAAACTCTCAGAGATCATCAACTGTTCACCAAATTTAGTAAGTCTGAGTTTTGGCTAAGGTCAGTAGAATTTCTTGGTCATATTATTTTCGGTGATGGAATTAGGGTTGATCCTCAAAAGCCCAAAGCAGTAAGAAACTAGCCCAAACCTATCTCCATCAGATATTAGGAGTTTCTTGAGTTTGGCTATCTATTGCAAATTGTTTTTTCCAATATTTTATTTTATTGCATCCCCTCAGATTGACTCAGAAAAAGTCAAGTTTCAGTGGTCAGATCCTTGTGAGAAGAGTTTTCAGGAGTTGAAGACTCGACTCACCTCAGCTCCAGTTTTGGCTCTTCCAGATGGTTTAGACGGGTTCATTATGTATTGTGATGCATCCAGAGTAGGTTTGGGTTGTGTCCTCATGCAGCATGTTTAGGTCATAGACTACGCCTCCAGACAGCTTAAACCTCATGAGAAGAATTATCCAACTCATGATCTTGAGTAAGCAGCCATAGTATTTTCCTTAAATATTTGGAGGCATTATTTATACAGAGTTCATATAGATGTATTTACAGATCATAAGAGCTTTCAGTATGTCTTTTCCCAGAAAGATCTCAATCTTTGTCAGAGAAGGTGGTTAGAGCTCTTAAAATAATATGACATGAGTGTCCTTTACAATCTGGGCAAGTCCAAAGTAGTGGCCAACGCTATCAGTAGACTGTCTATGGGTAGTATTGCTCATGTTGAGGATAGTAAGAAGAAGTTATCTCAGGAAGTCAATTATCTTACTAGACTAGGTGTTCGCCTAGTCGATATAGAAGGGGGTGATATATGAGTTTAGAGTAGTTTAGAATCATCTCTAGTTTCCAAGGTGAAAGAAAAGCTAGATAGAGATCCCAGCCTTGTCAAGTTGAAATAGTTAGTCAAGGACCAAAAAATAGAGGTCTTCTCCCAAGGAGGAGATGGTGTTTTGGGTTTTCAGGGTCGTCTTTGTGTGCCAGGTGTAGATGACTTGAGGCAACAAATTCTTGTAGAAGTGCATAGTGCACGCTACTCTATTCCTCCAAGGGCCACTAAGATGTACCGCGACTTGCGGGAGATCTATTGATGGAGTGGGATGAAGAGAGATGTCGCAGATTTTGTGGCTAAGTTCTCTTTATATCAACAAGTTAAGATAGAGCATCAGAAGCCTAGTGGATCCATGCAAGAGTTTACTTTTACTACTTGGAAGTAGGAAGAAGTGAACATGGACTTTGTAATGGGTTTGCCTCGTACTCATCATCAGCATAATTTAGTTTGGGTCATTTTAATAAGATAACCAAATCAGCTTATGTCTTCCCAGTCCATACCTCTTGTTCAATCGAGGATTACTCCAAACACTACATCAGAGAGTAGGTCAGATTGTACGGTGTTTCGCTATCTATTATCTCAGACAGAGGTACCCAGTTCACTTCTCATTTCTAGAAAGCATACAAAAAGGGTCTTGGTACCTAAGTTCATCTCAGTACAGCCTTTTATCCTCAGATAGATGGTCAAGTGGAAAGGACCATTCAGACATTAGAAGATATGCTAAGGGCATGTTTAATTGATTTCAAGGGTAGTTGGGATGACCACTTGCCTTTGATTGAGTGTGCATACAACAACAACTACCATTCCAGTATTCGAATGGCTCCATTCAAAGCTTTCTATGGTTGGGTATGCAGATATTTAGTCGGTTCATTTAAAGATAGTAATGACTCAGTTATAGGGCCTGACTTAGTATTCGATGTCTTAGAAAAAGTCTAGTTGATCCAACAACGACTCTGGGCTGCTCAGAGCCGGGAGAAGTCTTATGTAGATGTGCACATAAAGAATCTCAAGTTAGATATTTGTGATTATGTCTATCTAAAGATCTCTCCCATGAAGGGAGTGAAGCAGTTCGATAAAAAGGGAAAGCTCAGTACCTGAGATGTCGGTTCCTTCCAAATTCTCAGTCCTTTCGGTAAGGTAGCTTATGAGCTCGAGTTGCCTTCAGATCTAGCCTCGGTTCATCCAGTATTCCATGTCTCTTTCCTCAAGAATTACATAGGTGAACCAGCAGTTGTAGTCCCTATTTAGAGCATAGATGTTCAGAACAGCCTCTCTTATGAAAAGATTCCAGTCGAAATCTTAGACTATCAGACTCGCAGACTGAGGAATAAAGAAGTCCCTCTAGTCAAAGTTATTTGGCTGAATTATTCCATTTAGGGAGATACTTGGGAAGAAGACACTGAAATGCAAACCAAGTATCCTTACCTCTTTTCCGCTAACTCAGACTCAGATCAAGGTAATAGTTCTCCTTAAGCTTTTTAGTTTCATGTTCAGATTTCAGTTGCAAGCTTGGTATTCAGGTTATGTTCATATCCCCATTATAAACTTGGTATTAATTTCCATTGCATGTTTAGTCAAGCATTCAAGAGTCAGTCCAGTCATTTATTCATGGATTAGACATGCATGTTAAGTAAAGAAGCTCAACTTATCAAAAATTTCAGTCATGTTTTCATAAGGAACAACTCAGTTAGATATCCATGCACCAGACATGCACATTCATTATGAGATTTAAGTATACCATTAGTTCCAGTAATATAGTTATGTTTCTAGTGTTCACACCCCTTAAGTAAGTCCAGTCCATCAGTATTCTCAGTCTAGTCAGTTCCATTCGAGGACGAATGTTCCTAAGGGGGAGATATTGTAATACCCCAAATATTCCTAAGCTAGAAAATGAACTATTGTTCCTACGTATGAAACCTCCTATCCTGTGATTCATATTTGAGTACATCACTTACAATGAGTATCCTAGTGAGAAGAGAGTTTATGATGTGTTAAGCGTGATCAAAAGAGTCACTTAGAGTAAGGTAAGCTAAGAGCTTTTGAATCCATCAAGTTTTAGTGTTTTATTTCATAAGAGTCATATTTGAATGAGCATAAATTGATGTATATGTGGTATTTTTTTTAGATTTAGACCCACCAAATTGTAGAGAATCGTATTAGCTTTCCAACAATACAAATTTTACCAAAATCCGACACCCGAGTAAGAAGTTATGGCTTTTCAAAGTGGAGTACGTCGCCAAAAAAAATATCCTAAGGCTACTGGAATAGTTATTCGATAAGTTGTGTGACACACAACCTAACTTATGCCATAAGTTGTGCAACGCGCAACCTAACTTAGGCGATAAGTTGTGCGCCATATATATTATGGCCCAAGTTACGTGAACACGCAGTTTTTGAGTTATTTTAAGGGAAGAATGGGTATTTTCCACCCCTATATAAGTCTATAACAAAGGATTTAGCCCCAATTCAACCAAAATATAGTCACTTCTCTAAAAATTCTCTCAAGAGAAAGTTAGGGATCTCAATTGGGGATTTAAATTCTAGAAAATTCCATAGTAAATCTTCGTAAAATCATGTACTAAGGTATGCATAGTGTTCATTCATGGATTTCTTTCATCCATGAAGACCACGAATCAAGTTTTAAACTATAGATTGTGTTATTCATGCTATGGGTTGATTATGTTCACGTGGTTGTTGTTGTATAATTCCCAAGTTGGAATCTTTATGTGTTTTATGAAAATATGTTAGCATGTGAATTGAAAACCATGAATTTTAGTTGGTTATGATATGTTAATTTGATGATTATGCCATTCCTTAAGTCATGCAACCTAAGTGTTTAGTAAAAAGCATAAGAGACTAAAAATTATGTAATATAGCTCAATTGTGATTTATGTGATGGATTCAGATTTTACGTTCAAATGATTCCCATGCTATTGATGTGCTATGTAGATGTTTGTTGGAATGCTCATGATGTTAGAGTATGAAATTTTGACATTGAGTATATGCATTCCTATCATGTACAATATTGTGATAACCATGTACTTCACGAAATCCCCAACTTATTGTATTATGGATTGTTGATGTCGGTCATGTATTCAAGAATGTCATGCCTTGTCATTTACCTTGTATTGAGTCCTGGGGGTACTTGTACCCAACAATTTAGCTATGTGCCTAGAGCCAGTGTCATGTTTTCACAATATCCTCAGTCAAGTCATGTTCAGTAGAATTCAGTCAGTCATGTAACTCAAGAAAACTCGGTAAACTCGATAATCCCTGTAATCTAAGAAAACTCAGTAATTCAGTAAACCCAGTAGTATTTTGTCAGTCAACAGAATTCAATGAACTCGGTCCAGTTTGGTTCACCTAATCATATTCAGTGTCTATTCAGATAGGAGTAGTATTTAGCACCGAGTGAACCCAAGGATGAGGACACACACTGACAGTTGAGGGTGTGATCCTTAGAAGCAATCCTTGTGTTCCAGAACTATTTAGCCAGCATAGGTTGAGACATCAACACTGACAGATGAATTTTGATGAGGTGGATAAACACTGTTAGATGAGGGTCCCACTATTTTTTTTTGGGGGCACTGTCAGATAAGGGTCACCCACAGCTTGTCTTTACTAGTGGCGTGGTATTGACATCCTTCCAATTGGGGTTACAGATTGGACCCCAGTTCAGCTATAATACATTATTTGGGGCATATTGGTTAGATGACTACTTCCCACAGTTTCAGTCTCAGTAAAAGAACTCAGATAGTTCTTCAGATTTTAAGACCGTCAGATACAGTCAACTCAGCACAATACAAAACTCAGCTAGTTCCATCAGAACCTAGACTGTAGGATACAGTCGTTCACTATTAGTTTTATCAGTTATAAGTAACTAATATTATCAGTAATCAGACTCAGCAGTCAGTACCATCACAAATTTAGTTACACGCACTTATTCATGCATGTATTCTCACATTCATGTTATACAGTCAGTTAGCATTGTTTATGTATTTGAACCCGTTGCATTCATCCTACCTCACATACGTACCAGTACATTCAATCATACTGACGCATTTACACTATGGTGTTTTATTCTATACCATAGGTTCAAAAGCACGAGCTCCGGAGCATTAGTAGCATTCCAATTTCAGCAGTCAGAGTTAGCAGGGAGTCCTCATCCTTCGATGACATGATCATTATTTTATTTCTTCATTACATAGTTTATTTCAGTATTTGGAGTTAGTTGGTGACATGTCCCATAAACTCCTTATTCAGACTGTTTAGTTTTAGAGGATTTTCAGATAGTTTTGTTTTAGTTTGTTTTGGTATTGATATTCTGTACTTTAGGATGTTATGTTTTATTAGTTTTGAACCTTTTAGCCTTCATTTCTGCATTTATACAATATATTATATAGTATTCAGGTACAAATATCAGTCATGGGTTAGATTATGATCCTTTGTGGTCATGACAACCATGTAGCATTTCGAGTACCAAATTCAGAGCGTTACACCTACTCCAGGTGATCAAACTCCCTCACATCCAATCCCTCATACTATAAGGCACAAATCTGTCTAAAAAGGTATCGACAAACTAATCCCATGTTATTTTAGTAGAATCAAGAAGTCTACAACAAACAATAAACCTCAACCAATCTTTAGTAGTATCTCTCAGCTGGTAAGTAGAATAAGAAACTCCATGCGATTCAAGAAAACACAAATTATGCCACTTCTCTTGAAAATCAATCAAGAACTCATAGGCATCCTCGTCCATTGCACAACTGAATCTAAGAGGACCCAAATAAGTAAATCTCTTGAACTTCTTCTCAACCTCATAAGACATAACATCACTCGCTGCAATAGGAGACATGGTGAATCTAGTGGGTTGACATCCTACCTGGGGAGGTAACATAGATGAAGGCTTAACATATGATATCAAAACACGATACTCAAACATTGGTACTGATGTTGGAGTAGTACTTGGGGTTTGAGGAGTACCCAAAATCAAAGCAGTTGCAACCATAATATCCACACTAGAAATTTGAGGAATACCCAACATAACAAAAGACGAACCCTCTAAGCGGGTCAGGAAATGCACCAACAACCCCTCCAATATTAGGCCAGACTAACTCTGAGGAATTGGAGCTGAAATTTCACCCCTAACACGATAAAATTAGGGTCAGGGAAAAGTCCCCGAGTATGCATTCTAGACGGGCTGATTCATAGGCCTGTCCATTTCCTCGAGTTTATCCATGATTCAAGGGTTGGCCTCTAGGTGAGTGCTCCACATATCTACTCTCTAGAACCTAGTCACCACCATCTATGTAAAAAGAGTGTAACATGACTTTGAACATAAGGTATGAAAGAAATTTGCATGATAAGGAACTAAATGAGGGAAATTTTTCTAAAGACATCCTATAGCCTCTCAAAGATATATAAGGGCGCATACCTATCGATCTATGAGACTCTATTAGAAATCCCGTTCTTAAACTATTGTAAAAAAATAACCTAGTTGCTATGATACGAATTTGTCAAAACCAAATAATAAAGGTCATGATGGTACTTGTGCGGTAAACCTTTAACAAGTAAGCCTATAACCCAAACTGATATGTAAGGGAGAAAAAGACAATAATAACCCTAAAGTAAGGCTCCTAGAATGAATCTAAACCCTACAAGATCACAAATGCATAAGGAAATAAATCAAAATCTCATACATTCCAAAAACCTTGTTTCAATTATGTAAGAACTACAAATACAATTTAAAAATCCAATATAAGGACCACAAAATAGGATAAACTCGGTCTGTGAAATACAATAAAGACGTAATCTAATAAAGATAATATATAAGTTAACATTGGAGGCCTAAAATAAACCCCTACCTTGACAGATCAAATAGTTGCTTGAATCAACCAAGATGGGGAGCACTAGAACTAGGACCTCCACCGAAAGAGCGCAGTAGGCGTGAGTAAGGTTCACTTGTACTCAATAGGAATAGTTGGAAGACTGAGAAAATTAGATAATAAAACATACAAATACACACAAAAGGCAGATCACCTGTAATTAAAAAAATTCCCATAACGGTACATATAGTACAACAAAGTACCAGACAAGAAGATAAGTATACATTTATACCATATAAGTGCAAGGAACAAGAAGAACAACATATATGAAAGCATTATGTACGCGTAAGAAAACAAAATAATTTATATGTAACAAAGAAAAAATGAATATACAATGACATCACAAGCATAATAAAGTAAACACAATAAATTTGATGATTATGATGATGTAATTCATGGGTTATCGCACAACCTCGAGGTTGTCTCACAGCTTTTGACACTGTCATATAGTCTCTGTACATAAAAGCAACAAGATATAAGATCCATAAGGGGTTCGTCAACCCATATACAATCCATATAACATATCTCCTCCCAACAACATCCCTTGAGATGGGTTTTGTAAGATGTCATAATATGTCCTCCTTGGCACATCCCTCGATGATAGTTTTTAAAAATTGTTGCCAGTGTTTCTCCGTATTTTTGTAGTGGTACTATTTGTTTCATGAATGAGTATGATATGAGAATTTAATGCTCACAACCAACAACAATGAGTATTTCTACAACCAACCAGATGAGTATTCCTAGAACCCACATATATGCCAATAATTTGAGCCAAATATTCACTCAATATTTTCAACCATTCATGAAATTTTACATGATTCATATAAGAATAGAGTATGAATATATCACAATACACATTTTCTTTAAAAATATACTTGTCATCAATAAAACACAATTATTCTCATGTATATAAGCTATCAACATCACATAGGGCCCCACACAGTCACACATTCCGCATAATATGCCAAATCCACCACATAATATCATATATAGGCCCTCACCAGGCTCAACACAATAAGATAGCCATTTTGCATTCTTAGTTACCACAACCTTAATATGTATTTTGTATACAAATTAACTATCCAGACTAGTCTAAGTGATTTAAGTCATAACCTACCTTGAATGCCGAAATTGATCTGCTACACTTTGACCCCAAAGCGCAACTCCTCTTGAACGGACATGAAATTAAATAAACTATCCAAATATAAAACCTACATATCAAATAAAAGCCAACGACACCCATATTACCTAGTTTTAAGTCAAAGTTAAAATAAACCCCTCCCTCATCCCTCAAACTTGGTTTTAAAAAGGGGCAAAATCATAACTTTGTTTTAAAAAATCTATTTTAAAATCTTAATTTGAAGTTGTTATGAAGATGAAATTGAGAAAAAACTAGTAATTATAGGATTAGAAAAATTATTCAAGTAAAAAGGTGTTGAATTGGGGCTAAATTCAAAGAAATCCAATTTTTGGGCTTCGGGGCCAAAATCACTATATTTCACTTTCAAATTCCAATTATAACAAAAATATAATGTTAGAGATTGAAGAAAGTAGTTGAAATGGGGGTAATGGAGCTTAACCAAGCCTAGAAATAGAGATAGTTGCTCAAAACCATGAAACCCTAAGCTCCAAGTCTTAAAAATAGTAAAAAAAAACAAAACATGGGTATTTATACTCAAAACCGGCGATTGCGGACAATTGGTTACAATCGTGGTATCTCATTTGTCATGGGTATCACTTTATTGGGGAAGGGTCATGAGTACGACATCCAGACTTCTTGACCTATT
The DNA here is from genome assembly GCF_002878395.1 of Capsicum annuum. Taxonomy (NCBI): domain Eukaryota; kingdom Viridiplantae; phylum Streptophyta; class Magnoliopsida; order Solanales; family Solanaceae; genus Capsicum; species Capsicum annuum. The sequence goes on along the minus strand of NC_061112.1, from coordinate 33,003,986 downwards.
GAGATCACAACACTATTTTTATATCATGGCCCCAGATATCTGGTGCAACAGTTGGGGATTTTGGATCATTTCGAGTCCCCATGGGCTCCTCGGGATTAATCTGGAATCCTGTAATTGCAAACAAACTATGCTACCCTATTAAATTTGATGTTCAGACTCAATGAAGATATCATATTCTTAAGAAAACATTGTTTTCATAAAGTCGATCCTCGAAATCCAAAATCACAACTTTTCAAATCGAGAGACAAAATGAGATTTACAAGCCATAAAACCACCCTAACCATGTTACGACCCTAAAATTAACGTTCTAGGTTTGTTGTCACTGTCAGTTTTGCTATCCCTTGCATGGATTAAAAGATATCAAGTGAAATCAAATAAAAGGCTATGGAAGTCACCAAAAACTACAATATCACAGAAATGAAACAAAAATGCATTAGAAAATATGACAATCAACCCCACACACTAGAAATATCATAATGCAACTACAGGGAGAGGTAAATAGTCAAATCACAAGAAAACACATGTTTCACATACTTAATCAAAATTTATGTTAATGCATTCTCTCCATCTTCTATCTTTTGGATAGCCTTTCTATTTCAAGACTATTGTATATTTGACTTTAATAGTACTCTTCTTTTGATAAGAGGTTGTTGTACTGAGCTTACTAGGTTGCGGGATGATTTTACTATTCTTTTTATGTGTATTCAGTTATGTTATTGTTCTTATATTTTGTGGACTATAATACATTTACTTGCATATTTCTAGCATTTATGCTATTTTCTGCCAACTAGCCCAGTAATTGTAGTTTCGAGCTACGACTTGGCTTACCTACTAGTGAGATAAACTAGGTGTCATCATGACTCGGGAAGTCAGGTTGTGATATTTATGCCTTTACAATAAATATTTCAGTAATGATGTAAATAGTCATTATATCTGTAGAAGTAATTCCAAGATTTGAACATCTCAATTAGACTATAGTTGCCACCTCAACCTTTGTCATTCCATAATTGACATCATTTTTATTAGTCATTCTTGGGTCAAAATTTGGAACACAACTTAGTATTTCATAATACTAACAATAAAGACTTGATCATTATTTAAACTTGTTTCTATTCAATGATGAAGTTTATACATTATTTAAATTGATACCTAGATGAACTTTAATTCTTTACAAAATTTTTATGTTAAAACTCAAAAAAAGTATAAAACCAAAAGACTTTATTCTCCAAGAAACCAAATAATATTTAACAAGTATAAATATAATTACTTTAACATTGTTATTTCAAATACTATATTCAAAACTTGATAAACAGCAAAACAAAATTCAAACTATGTTTTGTAATATAGTAAAATTAATGAAAAGATAAAAATTGAGCCCACTAACTTCATAGTGTGTCCTCAAGGAAATTATTCCACTCAAGGATAGAACATTAATTGGATATATTCTCCCAGGATAGGATGATATACTCAACAAAGTAGTGGTACTTCAAATTTTAATGAACAACGAACTCTCTCAACAGTAGTAAATAAAAAAAAAAGATGTAAAGACAAAGAAGAAGAAAACAAGAAATTTATAAATTTTTAAAGGAAAATATTAGGATTCAAAAGGTATAAATAACCATCAATACGTTGCTTTAGAAGTGAGGCAATGGTTCAAAAGGTGCACTTCTTTGAAAAGATGTAACTTTTAAAAAAGAACACCACCCATCTAATAAAATATCACAATTATCCAATGTTAAAAATGGCTATTCAAATTGCAACTTTCTCTTTAGGTCTATTTGGAAAATCACCTATTCATTTCCATTAGAACAACAAGGACCTCATTTGATATGTTGTACTTGTATGAGTAAAATGAAGAACAACAATAACACAATGTAAATAACATAATGTAAAGAAACATGATATTTATGTGGAAGCCTCCTTACTCAAAGGAGTAAAACTACGTACACTGACTACTTTACCATCACAAAGCAAGAATTTATATTGCAACTCTATTTAATCTTGGAATTAACCTCTTAATACTCGAACCCTTGCTATAACTCTATTGCAATTAATCTGTACAATAACTATATTTAAAATACTAAATCTATGAATTAACCTCTTAATCAATAATCACTTGCATTAACTCTATTGCTACACTTCTTTCACAGTAACTATATAAGAAAGTCTTTATTTGGAAACTGTAGATAAACCCCACAACTCTATATAAACCTAAAGAGAAATATCTACGAGAATATCAAACAAAGATATGGGTTTACAATAGTAAGAATAAAAATATGAAGACTCAATCAATACAAAAGTATTTTTCACTCTGTGCAGAAGTGTTTCTAAGATGTTCATGCTTTGCCTTTCTAGATAAAAAGACAACTTTTGCTGAAAGGAGAATTCTTCTTTTTTGTATTTGAATAAAGTAAACTTCTCTCAACAAGATAAGGGATATACATATATGATGAGCATTAGAGAGAATCTTTCAAATTGAAGAATCATAATAAGACCATTGTAAGTATGATGCATTATTCTAAAATTGTAGCTAGATAGTACAAGATAGCTAGCTTATAAGATAAATTTGTAAAACTACATTTTATAAATAGGTTGACATAACTTTTCCGTCAACTAGGTTTGTCAATTATCAAATCATAAACACCATAAGAAATGAAAAAACCTAATTTTTTCTACCTTTTGATGATGAAAAACATGTACCCACACATCCCTTACCAGACATTTCCCTTTCACCAATAAACATTACTTTATCTTTTTCATGAACTCCCCTTTTATACAAACACGCATCATTTCTCTTGTACATACTCAATTTCATGAACAAGTTTAGTTCCTTAGAAAAGTGCTTTGAATACTAGTTAATCATGTATTCATGGATTTCTAGTAGTTGGTTCTTTCATAAGTTTTTCAATCATTAAAATTATATGTGTATCATTTTAACCTATTTGATAATGAAAAATACTTTGTGCATTTACCAAGAAATATCCATTATTAAGCAAAGTCCAATTCCCCTTATCACCAAACATCTGTTCTGCCTATAATATTGGTCCTCTTTATATAAGTTACCCTTATCAACTTATTCTATCACTATTATCCCCCTTTTCACATAGATCTTACCCTTTTTGGCATTATTAAAAGGAACAAATAGTAAACCAAGTAAAAGATAAATCAGATGCTTGGGAAAAGCCATGGTGGTCACTCAAAAATTCAGAAAAATCTCTGTTAGTAGTGCTTGGAAAATAATCAGATAGCCAATTATGTTAAATGATGATCTTAGGATTGTATGGAAAAAAATGGATACCTTTTAAACCATCTTCTTTTTTTGGAGAGTAATGGAAAAAAAGATTGCCTATTAATGATTCTTTCATTAGTACGAGACTGGAAGAAGCAATAAATTGGTTATGTTACGATATAATAGTTCATGAATCATACAAAAATTTATTTGTTCAATGTTCTACAATTAGTAGATTGTGGGATTTTGTAGCAACGTCTGGGGTGCATGCCCTTTTGTCCAACTTAATGATACTATTTATAAGTAGTGGAAAGTAAAATATGTTACTAATTTCAGACATATTTTTATTACTATCCCTACCATTATTTTGTGCCATATTTGAAAGAGAAGAGAGATCATTCAATATGGAGGTAGGATGTCCATTTATGGCATCAAGCTCGAGGTGAATAGAAATATATATTTTTTTCTAAGCTGGGTATCTTTGGCTGAGAAATTTTTCTAACAAATGGCCTATGCTAGTTATGTTTTCTGAAGCTTATAAGCCTAACATTCAGGATACTATTGTGAAGTGGAATCCCCCTACTTAAGTTATTTACAAGTGTAATATAGATGGTGACTCTAAAGGAAATCCTAGCCTAAGTAGTTGTGCCTTTTGTATTTAAAACAATGGAAGAGAATTTATTTTAGCTACTTTATTCAACTGTGGGACATTATCTAGTCTGGAGGTTGAATTCTATGATTTTAAGAGGGGTTTGAAATACTATGTGAATCAAAATTTACTTTTAGTGGTCATGGAAATAGATTATCTAATTCTAAAATTGATCATGGATGGAATTTTCTAGGTTCCTTGGAATATAATAAATGATATAAAAAGAATCCTATGGTTTACGGGACAACTACAAATTGAAGTGATGCATACTCTAAAGTAAGAAAATACGTTGGTGGATTTTCTTTGCTAACAATGTTTTTTTGCAGGAAGTCAAGATATAGACTACACCATTATACATGATATCACAGATGAAGAAAGAGAAATCATAACAATCAATGAAAAAAAAATACCCAAAATAAAGGTTGTCAAATGGAAAAATAAGAGTTTTCTAAAATAATAGGAAGAAAAGTAGCACAACACATCATGGTTGGCATAGCATCCAACATGAAAATAAAATTGAAGGTGTTTATCACCAACTAGTAGATAATCTCACAGGTCATGTCAAATACATTACGGGGCAATAACTAATTCAAATTAAATTATAAATAATTGTAAAGGCAATATTCATAGACGTAACAACAATTAGGAAAAGATGCATAAGTATCAAAATATGAAAAAGAGGAAAGAAACAAGGAACATAAATTGAGTTTGAGTAAGAATAAGTACTTTCCCATTTTGTTAGGAACTTGAAGCATTGAAATTAATGACCTTATTTGGTGTTGTGAGCTTCTTGTTGTGCTGAACCTATCAACGGTACGATTTAGATGCTTTTTATTCAACAAAAATCACATAAGTTAGGGATTTGGGGAAAGATTAAAAATTATATGAGGGTCAAAAGCTCCGATATGTATAAAGAGAAGTTGAATAACTTTTCATATTATATGATTTTATGGGATTTGTGAGACATTGTAAATACCCAAAATGATATAACTCAAATTCCTCATAAATATAGAGTAATTTTTCTTTATTTTTCTAAGCTTTCCGCATCTTATCATCATCAGGGTAGGTTCAACCACATATCATCCAAATGGAAAAGATGAAGAGCATAGACAATTTTCTAGATTATTTTTTTTGGTATGATTTTTTCTTTCTTTCTTAACTCTAGTTGTATTTCATTTTTATCTTAAGATTCAATTTTGGCCTCTTTATAGACTAAGATTTAGGCTTGTACATATTTTAATTTATTAATAAAATGCCTCTCTTTGACTCAAAAAATTAAAATAGAAAATCAACATATGTTAACATATGGCTACTAGCGCAATACTAACATTAGGGAAAGAAAAAGGGAAGAAGAAAAGATATAGGAAACAGAAAGACATACAAATTATTTCATCATTATTTTTTGATGACCTTGTGTTATGTCAAGTCCTTCCAAAAGATCTACCAACTCTTCCTCTGCAAATGGCTACATTTCCATTATCAAGATTTGTCACCTTAAGTGCAAGCGTTGTACAATTTTTAATTTCATAACTCCATGTTGGGTAGACCATAGACTAGGTACTTTGAGATTAGCTTATTTAAAAGTAAAGGACTAACATACCCTAACATTATCTTCCACAAACCAAAATATCATTTCCAATGCAAAAATAAACATTTTCTATGGCATAAGAAATAGAGCTTCTAATTCCTTAAACACTAAAATATAAACGTTTTGTCTATTCTAGAAGACACTTTCCATTAAAAATCCTTGAGTGAGAGGTAATCTTACATTCTCTAAGTAATTAAAACATCTTGGATTTTGGACCTTAGAAATTTTCATGGGTTTTTTGGCTTCTAGATATCATATAAGTTGGGATACTAGTCGTATGGTATGGAAAGAGTAATAGGATCTAGTCATATGTTGTCCAGTGTTGGGTGGTTGAGTTATTTGAATGGGTACGACTTCGGTGAATATGAGTCATATGGTAGGTGACGGGTCATATGGTTGGGTTTTTCTTCAATTAATCTAAAACTTGATAATGTAATTTAGATCTGAGTACGAGTGGCTCAACATGGATCATGAGATAGTGTACGAGTGGTATAATCTAACTCATATGTTCGATAGCGTAAAACTTTTTTTATTCTATTTAGGTGGGGTTTATGGTTACCAATCATATAATTGGGTACGAGTGGGACATTAGAGTCGTTGGTTGGTTAGTGTGGGGGGTAGAGATTTTTCTTGGTGTATGAGTGGTGGGTACCACTCATACCCTATGGTACGGATAGAGGGTGGTCGTACCCATATTTGAGTAATTAATACATTTTAAGTTGGGGGTAATCTAGACATTTCCCTTTATAACTCATTGGGACCCTACGACTTAAAACACCTGTTTGGGACTTCATTGACCTATTTGCAATCAATCAAAAACTCTAAACTCTCTCAAAATCTCACAAGGCTCTTGGGTTAATCAAAATCTAGGGTTTCCTTCGAAGTTGTAAATTGAGGCTCATAGGAGTGATTTTCTCTCATCTTCTTCTTAATCTAAGGAAAGATACTTCTTTTTCATTGTTATTTCCAACTAAAGGCATGTTTTATGAATTGTTTTTATGGCATGAATGTTGTATGATTTTAGTTTGCAAATATATATTGTGGGTTTTGTTTATAAATGCTTGGTTATAGTTTTCTAATATTTTAATTATGGATTTACAAATGTTAATGCTGGTTTGGGCATTTGGTTTCATGAAAATGGTTAATTAGTACTTGGTTTTGGCTTTGGAAATACTATGCCCCCAACATGTTAGATAAAATGCCTATGACAATATTGTTTGTTAAAATGTTAGATGCTAGCGCCCAAGCTTACACGCAAGTGTATGTGGTCTAAAAAGTAGTAAAGTGGCCTTTAAGAAAGCTAAATATCGATCCCATGGGGACTTGTATAGACAACTATCAAATTCTAGTTTAAACAATTAAGATCAAGTAACAAAAAAGAGTGTTGAATGTCTGTAAACTAAATATAAAATAAACAGTGCGTAAAAATAAAAGTCTTGGGACAATCAATGGATTAAAGCACAGGGTTAAAGCACTCTAAACAATCATACTATGTTATTGAACTTCATTCGTTAACTTGTTTATCATGGTTGTTGCTTCATAGGGTTAATGGCATGATCATAATCTCCCTACCTCTAACTATTTACCTAATATGGACATTACAACTACATCATCGAGCAGGGATGTAATAATCAAATGAAGTGAAATAAGCTACCATTCTACATTTGAATCAAGGCATCTAAGTACATCATTGTCCTAGAAACTAATTTGAATCTTTATTTTATAAAAGAATACAAACCCTACTCTTTTTATTCCCAGGTTCTATCTCTCTATTCCCTCTTCTGAGATCACAAGGTTGACAATTGATGTATTCTAAGGGTAGCTAATCCTTAAAATAGTTAAAAAAAGAATAAACAGATAGCCAATAATGATAAGAAATTTAACTAACTTAATTCAAAATGAAAGTAGTCATGACCTTGTCCTTAACCCCGGAAAAAGGGTATTTAGCCACACATAGTCATAAGCGTAATCACAAGATTGTAATTAACAACTAAAGACATGAATGAACTAAATTGAAATAAGAAAAACCTAAAAAGATAAAGTTATAGCAGCCCCTCAATCTCCTAAGACGTCCAAGAATAAATAAAAATGTGTATAAGGTCCTATTTATAGTATAAGAAATAGCCCATGCCTTTTTGAACAAGGATTCATTTTTTTACCTTTGTGGAAACAATGACGTATCGTGTTAGTTATCGTGTAGAAGGAGCATCTCATAGCGTCTAATTCATATTGGTTCACTTTTTTGGGTGCCTTGTGAATCCATTGGTGTGCCACACATGCTATTAGCCTTATTCATGCAGCCTCACTCCCAATACAGTTCAGGTTTCCAAATTTGTGTCAAGCAGTGTTTTGTGCTTTGATGATCCATTCTAAGCCTTTTTGAGTTGTTTCCACTTTCTTTGAAGCTTGTAAATCCTTCATATATATTCTTATTCCATTTAAAAAGAATCATATAGAATTAAACACATTAATTTAGAGCTCAAAAAACACAACATCCAACACGGTGAACTAGAAACACGAGCTAAGCATAGGCTTCATTAACTTTGATCTCTAACTTATTGTTTTGACCCTTGGCTTTATCCAATTTACCCTTGAACATTGTAACCATGTTTTTCATATATAAATGCACAAACAACCTTAGGAACTCATTAAACATGTTTGAACCTAATAAGATAGACTAGAAAAATACCTACCTCAAGCTAGTCACACTAGTTTTCTCGATTGACCTCTAAATGATCTATTTGAATCAAAACTTGTGTGGAAACACCATTAAAAATTTTAAACACATACATGGATACTTAATTTCATATTTTTGTCATTATCAACATATTAATCACATGAATCATCCTCAAAACAAGGTTAAAAAGGCTAAAATAGAAAGGCTAGAATTCAAAGTCACCAAAAGTACTATGTAGGTATAAGGTGTAGGGACTTGGATTTTGAGCTTGGCCTAGGGTGTTTTTAAAGGTGTCTCCCAAGAAGAGAGTAATGTAGCTTAGGAAAAAAGAAAGCTTAGTCCTCGATAAGTTGGTCCTTATGTAGTGTTGAGGAGGTTGATAAAATTGCATATGAATTTGAGTTGCCTTCTAGTTTGAGCTCCATCCATCTGGTATTCAATGACTATATGTTTACAAAGTGTATTCGTGATCCTTCATCGATTATTCCTTTGAAAGGTTTGGGTATCTCGAATTCTCTGTCTTATGAAGAGATCCCAATGAAGATCTTAGATTGGCAGGTTTGTCGGTAGCGGACCAAGGATGTAGCTTTGATTATTGTTCTCTAGTAGAACAACAATGTGTATGAAGCAACTTGGGAAGCATAAGAGGACATGAAGTCCAAGTATCCATATTTGGTTTTGACTTCATATTTTTGTTCGTAAGGTATGTGTTCTTGATCACATCTTTGTTTTTTAACTTAGTTAAAGTAACATTAATTTATTGCATCTATGTTTTCTAACTTAGTTAAAAGTTGGAATATTTATGTGGGTGTGTAACTCGTGCTTTACTACCTTATCCGTTATTCAAGGACAAATGATCCTAGTAGGAGACTGAAACCCTGGGGTTTGGTCCCTAGAAATTTTCTTGGGTTTTTGGCTTCTGGACACCATACGAGTTGGGGTACTAGTCAAATGGTATGGTACGGGTAATATTGTCCATTCGTATATTGTCCAATGTTGAGTGGTGTTGGGTGGTCATGTTTTTAAATTAGTTATGACTTCAGTGTGTATGAGTCATATGGTGTGTAATGGTCGTAAGGTTGGGTTTTCCTTCACTTAATGTAAAGTTTAGTAACTTAACTTGGATCTGAGTATGAGTGGCTCACTATGATTCGTGAGATAGGGTAGAATGGTGTAATCCAACCCATATACGAGACAATGTCAACACCTTTTGATTCTGTCTAAGGTACGATTTATGGGTATTCAGGTGGTACTTTGGAGTTGTAAGTTGGTCAGTATAGGGGTTGGGATTCTTCTTGAGGTATGAGTGGTGGTACCCCTCGTACCCTAGAGTATAGATGGGGTTGATCGCACCCTCCTATAAGTAATTAATACAGATTAAGTTGGGGCTAATCTAGACATTTTTCCTTATAACTCCTTGGGTCTCCACGACTTAAAATTTTTTTATGGGATTCATTAACCTATTTGAAATTAATCAAACTGTCTAAAATCTATCAAAATCTCTCAAGGCTCTTCGTTTAAGCAAAAATTAGGGTTTCCTTCTTGGTGGTCAATTGAGGCTCATAGGAGTGATTTCTTCTCAACTTCTTCTTAATCTACGGTAAGATACTTCTTCTTTATTGTTAGTTCCAACTAAAGGCATTTTTATGAATTGTTTTCATGGCATGAATGTTGTATGGTTTTGGTTTGCAAATATATATTTTGGGTTTTATTTATAAATACTTGGTTATGGTTTTCCAATGTTTTAATTATGGATTTACATGTTTTAATGGTGGTTTGGACATTTGGTTGCATGGGAAAGGTTAATTATCACCCGGTTTTGGCTTTGGAAATACTATGCCCCCAACAAGTTTCATAAAATGCCTATGAGAATGTTTTTGGTTAAAATGTTGGACATTCATTAAACTATTGCATGGTATAACTTGTTAATGGAACCCTAAATAGTATAAATGATTTGGAAAGGTCAAATGGTAAGGTCTTAGTGGTAATGGTTGGTTTAATTGAAATCTTTGTATGGTACATGGGAATCCCTCAATCAAGCTAAGTAATGAACATACTTTAGGGGCACATGGGAATCCCCCAAGCCAACTTAATAATGTAGTCTATGGGTAAATGGAAATCCCTTCTTCTCTAAAAGGTTAGCCAATGACAATGCTTGCAAGCTATAGTCGGTATGACAATACCATTACTTATAGCCTTGGTTAATAGCAAATAAAATAGTGGTCTTGGTTATGTGGTAATTGTTTTAATTGGGCAATGATGGCGGGGTGTGACAACTAACCGTAAAGGTATGAGTCTGTTGGATAGAAACTGGAAATTCATGTTTCCCAACATGAGGATTTGGTCATAATGACCATACGGGGCACATGGGAATCCCCTAAGTTACAATTGTATATATGTATCATGGAGAGCAAAGGGTACTTTGAAATTCCTACTCTTGTGGTATCTCTGGTTCATGTGGTTACACGAATCGAGGCCCATTTAGGGGGTTAATTGGACCCATATAGTCCTTGGGTAGTTCTAGGACTTTTAAGCTATATATACCCAGGCTAGTGGTTTTAAAAGCATTCTAAACCCTGTTCCCTCTTCCCAGAATGGTTATATATATGTATGTATGGTTTTTAATAAATATGGTTGATTTACTTGGTTTTAAAGGTTGGCATTATTTTATCCTTATTATGAGTAATTGCTAGCATTCACCCGCTAACCCATTTTCGTGCGGTTGTATCCCCACGTGATGTAAGAACTGACCATTCTACTCCTCCTGCTTAGTGATTAGATTTAGGATCAACTATTATATTGAAGTGGTGAGCTTCCATGGTTTAGAAGGCTCTATTTCATATAATGGATGTCTTTACATACTTTGGTTATTTCATATACATTATGCCCCAATCAAATATTTTTTTTTAGTTAGAGGCATTGTTGAACTACTATGGGTTGAAATGGGCTGTGCTGGTATTGGTGTCAGCCTTAGTATTGGCATTGGTATTGGTATTGGGGCTAATACCGCTTGACTGAATTTATGATTGTTCTATCCTTTTATATTATTTTATGGATAGGAACTTGGTTATTATATCAGTTTGGTTATAGTTGTTGGTTTGTTTTTGATGGTTGGACTTACTTGGGTTGGTCACAGTTATAGACCGATCCTAGAGTCTAAAATTATTACAAACACTATATTGTTATACGTTTGGAATTAATCTGACTCAAGGTATACGTATTTAGAGAATTGTTTAGGTAATGAGGGTGGCCCCCTATCCTGGTTGGACTTGGGATGCCCATTACGACAAGGCCCTGGTCTGGTTCGTGTCAGTTATACTCTTGAAGCATCCACTATCCATAAAACAAGTTGGTCTATCTTTTTAAACTCTTTCCCTACAAAAAAGGATGATTGTTGGATTTGGGAAACCAAATACATTTAGGTCCCCGGAAAGGTGAAAGAGGATGGATAAGATTTCTTTTCACCCATTTTATCAACTTAGTCTTTATAGACTCTGGATCAGGTTACTTTAAGTTTCCTTCTATATCAGCATACTTAACATAATTCTCAGTAGCAGATATTCTAGTAGTACACAGTTGTTTTTTCTAGATTAATGAATAGGTCCCCTTGAGTTAACTTGTGTTTCAAAATATTTTCTATAAGGATTGTACGGAGTAGTGTCTTTATAAAACCAAGACCCTTACTATTATTTGGCCTCATTTTAGTAAGATGAGCTAGAATTTCTAAGGAATCTATCTAGTGGAGTGATTTTTCAAGATCAATCTTTATTTGAAGCAAGTTCTTCTATAATTCTCTATTCGTTTAAAGAGAAATAGTCAAGTCCAATTTGACTTTACTAATTTATTCTTCAAGTTTGAACTGAACCACCTCATTCTTTCTTCCCATTAGCATCAAACTCAACCTTATTTTCCATCTTCATAGTAAGAGAATCATTTTCAACAGAGACTATTGGCAACTGTCTCCAGCTTAGATAGTTTGTGATTCAAATCTTTTTTTGTTATTTAAAATTCAGCTAGTTCATTAAGTAGAGAATTATTTTCTTTATTTAACTCCCAATAGTAATCAATAAAAACATTTACAAGAGATCAATGTTTCTTATTATAATATTCCTTCATATTTTATTTAACTTTAAAAGACTATCCTCGTCATATTGTTTTATATCAAATTTCAACATACGAGTGAACAATGAATTAAACTTTAAATACTTACTGCTAACTGCTGACATGGAAATCTTCTCTTGATCAGTGTCTCCTTCATATTCACTGGCGGTATGTCCTCAAGCAACAAGTGATTTTTTAGTGATTTTATAACAACTTATCTTATTTTAAACATGTCAGGGACCTAGTTTTTCTTGTCATGTTAACTCTTGAGTGTCTTTTCTATTATCCTTATATTCCATTTTATGTAGAGGCACTCTTTGATAAAATGTCTAGGTTTTCTACATTTATGACAATAATTATTTTCTCTAGTAAAATTGTTTGCATTGCTCTTCCTTGAATAAATACCATTATTCCACATCATTCATTGGAATCTCAATTAATGTAAGCCATATTAGCATCATCCTCTCTTGAGTTACTTTTGGTAGACTTAAGACAAAAAAATTTCTCTTTCTTGGGCTTATGTAGCTGTTGGTCGTGTTGCTTCTTGATCTCATAAATCTTCAATTACCCAAGCAACGCATCTATGGTAAGATTTTTTTGATCTCTTACTTCAAAAATTATGTAAAGTTTTCTTTCCAGTTACATATGATGCGCAAATTATTTTATGAATGAGCTTTCTAGGTTTTATCACTTTATACAAACAATGAAGCTCGTTAGAGATGCCGATGAATCGAGTGTACATATCTTGTATGAGTTCACCTTCCTTTATTAACAAGAGTTCATATTGAGTCATAAACATATCAATTTTGAAAGGTTTCTCATATTCCTTTAGCATTTTCACATGCACAGACCCAATTGTCCTTATCGGGTTGGCTCCCACAAACAAGGACCTTTTTGGCCTTATAATTCATTTCAACCTTCTTCTGATCAGCATCATTATAGTTTTCCTTGTTTTGGCAATAAACTTAGAGATTCCATCCATGGGAACATGATGACCATTGTATTGTAGATGATGTCACATAACATGTTATCTTCGGCCATTAGAAAATCACATATCCTCGTATTTCACGTTTTATTGCATTGGTCATTGAAACTTGTTGGTTTGGTGGTTGATTATCCTTCCTTAGGAATAGGTTGAGCTGTCATCATTAATAAGATCGTTCCTATTTGTTAACTTTTCAGAAAGAATCGACTCTAATACTAATTGAAATTTTATACAAGTCGATCACAATAACAATGATATGGTTCGATACCTGGTCCTTATATGACGAAAATAAAGAACACCAAGAACACAAAGTAAATAGCAGTAAAGTAAGGACATAAGATGTTTACGTGGAAATATCATTGCTCAAGGGAGAGTATGATTTCATCAACCACTTCACTATCACCAAACAAAACTTCATATAATAATTTAATGTAATCTTGGAATTATACTTTTAATCTCAAACTCCTTCGAATAACTTTATTGCAAAGGCTCAATCTAGTAATTAACCTCTTAATTTCAAATAACTTGCAATAACTCTATTGCTACACCTCTTTCATAGAAACTATACTTGAATGACACTATTAGCTAACTCTATTTAAAACACCACAACTCAATATAAACCAAAAGAAAAATACGACGAGAATTTATGCTTGAGATGTTGGTTTATGCTTATAAGAGCAAAAATAAAGACTCAATCAATCTAAAAACAAAATCATTTTCACTATGAGCAAAAATGCTTCTAGAATGTTGAATATTTTGGCCTTATACGAATGCAACTTTTGTCAAAGAGTGAATGATTTTTTTATATTTGCCAAAACTAAACTTCTCTCCTCAAGATGATGAATATGGGTGAAGAGCAATGGAAAATCAGCTTCCTAATTGGAGATTATGATTTGACCACTGTAGAGCACGTTTCATTATTTTTATTTTTGCTGCTAGACAATACAAGACAACTGTCATATAGACCAAATGAGTACAACTACATATTAGAACTCCAGTTGACATAATTGGTCCTTCAACTAGGTTTGTCCATAATCAAAATATGAACACCATAAAAAAGGTCAAAATCCAACATCTCTTAGAAAACTTAATACCTTATGCACATAAAAGAGGTTGAAATCTCTTGTTCAGATAAGTGGTAGATCGGGGGAGTTTTATGTTTATTTGATCATATGTATACGTGTTTCGGGTTTTAGGAATATGAAATTTAAGATGATAGGGTGAATTGAAAATTTTCTTAAGTCAACTGCTGAGTCTTCATAGTCGACTTACCTATAAATTAGTATACTTTACAAACCAGATTAGATTTAAATAAACAGGCAAGTAAATAAGGAACTTGAAATAAAAACATAAAGATTTATCCTTGTTTGGAACACCAATGTGGTGTTTTGAAAGTTTCCTTGTATCTTTTCAAAGTGGAGCCCGAATACAATGGTAGAGAAAAAGTTCTGAAATATTATTTTGTTTTTCATATCTTGTGACAGTCTAAGTTTATATTACAAAGTTGACTCAATCTTATTCTTGTAAAATTATTCTAAACTAAGAAGTACAAAGCTTTGTTAGACTAAGATTGAGACACTTTGAGATTCTCTCTTGAAGTTACATGAGTTATTCGGTCTTCAGTTTTCTTCTATTATATTCTTCATCTTCTTCAACTTTTATTCTTCATAATGATGACCAAGATATTTCTTCTCAATCAAGGATTTGAAAATGATTCCTTAATTAAGGGATGACACCAAAAAGTATGTCCCTATCAGATATGTCCATACGTGGTCAAACATTCACAACCATACATGTCCATATCAGATATGTCCAAGTAGATGGTGTGGTCTTCTTTCTTTTCCTTTTATTTTGATTGATTCATTTTCCATAAATCTAGGAATTCGATGATCTTGGGATTGATACTATTCTAATCTTGATCCCAGCTTTATTGTTAGTGAGTCCTTTCTTTCTTTTCTTGGATCTTCTAATTGATTTGTTAGGGATTTTTTTCTATATCTTTAGTAGCCCTTGCTTCCTTTCTTGAAAATTCTGATTGATTTCATAGGGATCTTTTGATCTTCTCTATATTTAGTATATCCTGCAAGATATTTTTTTATTAGTTTGTCCTTATTAAATGTAATACCCCATACTTTTTTCTAGCTAATTTCATCGCAAGAATGTCTAGTATTATATTCTTAATTGAATAATGGTTATTCCATGAGGAATTCTCAAGATTTTCTCTTTTTGTCATGTGGGAAATTCAATAATCTTTTCATCGATATAAGATTTGCCCGAATTCAATAACCGGGTCAGAAGTTATGACTATTTAAAGTTCCTATCGTAAAACAGCACCATATTAGTCAGTGGCGGACCACGCCACAAGGGGAAATAACATTTGGCAAATTCCAATAGAGGTCTATGACTATGGCACATCGTGTCAGGTCCCAAATTCAGAATTGTCTGTTTTCTAGTATCTCAACATGATTTCCCCCGTGTCGCGTCAAAGTTCTAGGTCACAAAGAAAGTGGCAACGTGATGGCCCAGCATTGCACCATCCCTCAATTTTCCAATTGTCAAAATCCAGTGACACGGTACGATAGCTCCACACCGCACCAAGGGTCCAGTTCGGGTAATTTTTACCAAAATTAAATGACGCATCTAGGGTTAAAAGGGTCAACTTTCCACCCTTATTTAAGCCCTTTAACACATAACTCAACCACTTTTCACCCAAAATATACTAGTTTCTCTTAAGTTTCTCTCAAGAACAAGCTAGGGTTTTCATAGAAGATCCAATTTCAAGAAAGTTTCATCGTCAATCTTTACAAAATCACAAACTAAGGTATGCATAGTGTTCATTCATGGACTCCTTTCGTCCATGAAGCCCAAGAATCCTTTTTCTAAATTCAAGTTTATGGATTTACTCATGAATTTCATGATTGGGCTGCTCTTGTTCATGTGAATAATGAGAAATTGAATTGTACTCAATGTTGGATGATAAATTCTATGTGGGTTACATTATTATAGTTATAGATTAATGTAAACCTACGATTAAATCCTTGAATGATGAAATTAGAATTGAAACATAATGTTTAATTATTGTACAATGATGTTTACGTGTACCATTCCTATAATATGTTTGAATAAATGCCTAGATGAAGAAAAAGTGTCTAACTAGCATGATACCATGAAATTCCCATGTATGTACAAGTTATGCCTGTCATATATTTTGATGAAATGCTTCTTTAAATGTATTATGAATTATGATGTTAGTTATATGTTTAAGTAATTTATACTTGGTCAGTTTTCTTCCATCGAGTCCTGGGGGTACTCGCATCCGAAACATTAGCTATGTACCTAGAGCCATGTAATATTTTCACTATACTCTCAGTCAAGCTATGATCCTTAGACTTTAGACAATATTATAACAAAGAAAATCTCAATGATCTCATAAACTCAGTCAGTTGTCAGATATCAGTAGTTTTCATTAGTAAACGGAATTTAATAACTCAGCCCATGTTCAGTTCAGTAAATCATGTTCAAAGTCTACTTAGATGGGAGTAGAAATTATCATGTTCAAAGTCTACTTAGATGGGAGTAGAAATTATCACCGAGTGAACCCAAGGATAGGAACACATACTATCAGACGAGGGTGTGATTCTTAGAAGTCATCCTTGCATTCCAGAACTATGTATCCAGCATAGGTTGAGACATCAACACTGTCTGATGAAGGTTGATGAGGTGGATAAGCACTGTCAGATAAGGGCCCCACCATTCTCTTATAGGGGATACTATCAGATGAGGGTCGCCTACAGCTTGTCGTTACCGGTGGTGCAGTATTGACACCCTTCTAATTAGGGTAACAGATTGGACCCCAACTCAGTTATAATGGCATATAAGAGCATGTCGATTAGATAACTACTTCTCATAGTTTCATGTTATAGAACAGGAATGTCAGATATAGTCAATTAGTCTCAGTAATAGAACTCAGATATTTTTTTAGATTTTAGGAATGTCAGATATGGTCAACTCAGATATAGTAAGGAACTTAGATAGTCCCATCAGATTTAGGAATGTCAAATATAGTCACTCATGTTATCAATTGTATTCAGATTCAGTAATCATGTTATCATAGTATTAGTTTCAGTTATTATATCTCATGCATGTATTCTCACGCTCATGATAGTTAGTCAGTTATTATTATTATTCTTGCATATGAACCCCATGTATTCAGCCTACCTCATATGCATACTAGTACATTCAAAGTACTGACGTATTTGTGCTATGGTGTCTTTTACCATATATTTAGAGACACGAGCTCCAGAGTAACAGTAGATTCCAGATATCCGCAGACAAAGTTCGAAGTGAGTCCTTATTTTTTGAGGACTTAATTATTTCCCTATTATATCATTAATCAGTTTATTAGTTAGAGTTAGTTGGGCATATTTCCTATCAACTCCTTACTCAGACAGTCAGTCAGTTAGAGGCTTTCTAGACTATCATGTTTCAGACTTCAGTATGTTCAGTTTTGTTTTGGTTATTCTATTACCCCACACTGATGTTATATCATTTGGATCATGTTCAGTATTGAACCTTACGGCCTTTCAGTTCATATTTCCATATTTTAAAGTATTTTATACAGTATACAGGTACATATATCAGTCATGGGTTAGCTTATGGTCCTTCAAGGTTATGAGCACTGTGTAGCATTCCAGGTACCAGATTTGGGGCATTACGAACTTGGTATCAGAGCCTAAGGTTCAATAGAGTCCTAGGAAGTTTGAAAGCCACATCTAGTAGAGTTTTGTACATGGTTGTATTGCGCGCCATATTTATGTGCAAGAGGATATAAGATGTTTTAGGAATAGTTTTCGTTCTTTTAGTATTCATGTCGTGCCAATGAGAATAACCTCAATTCAATCTCTCAGTGTAATTTGTTTCCCCCTTTCTTCTACAGAATATGCCTCCTAATAGGTAAAGATATCATAACTCGGGGGGTATGGGGGGGGGGGTATATAGGAACTTCTCAGTTATAATATCCCAGAAAGTCACCTCTACAGACTTAGTCAAATTAGAGATGACTGATTTTGATGTCATTTTCAGCATAGATTGGCTTCATTGCTGCTATGCCACAGTAGATTGCAGAAATAGAATAGTCCAATTTTAGTTTCTAAAATGAACCCGTCCTTGTGTGGAAGGGTAGTACTTTCGTGTTTAGAAGTCAGCTTGTTTCTTACCTTCGGGCACAGAAAATGATATCTAATGAATGTGTCTATAATCTTGTTCGAGTTAAGGACACAAGTTCTGAAACTCCCAACTTTGAGTCAGTTCCATTTATAGGTGAATATTTAATGTCTTTCCTGAAGATCTTCCAGGAATTTCTCCCGTAAGGGAAATAGACTTTGGCATTGATCTTCTTCCAGATACTCAGCCTATATCAATTCTACCACATAGAATGGCACCAGCAGAACTTAAAGAACTAAAACAACAATTGAAGGATCTCTTACATAAGGGATTCATCAGGCCCAACATTTCCCCATTGGTCGCTCCAGTATTATTCGTGCACAAGAAAGATAGTTCTCTTAGGATGTGTTTAGACAACCATCAACTCAATAAGGTCATGGTCTAGAATAAATATCCTCTTCCTAGAATCGATGACTTATTTGACTAACTTTAGGGTGCCAATTATTTCTCTAAGATAGACCTCAAATATAGCTTTCATCAGGTTAGAGTTAGAGAATGTGACATACTTGGTATGGTTATTTTGAATTCTTTGTTATGTCCTTTGGTCTTACCAATGCCCCAGAAGCTTTTATAGACTTGATAAACCGTGTGTTCAAGCAATACTTGGAAATGTTTGTCATAGTCTTCATAGATGATAATCTAGTCTATTATCGCAGTAAGTGTGATCTTGCATACCATCTCAGAACAGTACTTTAGACTCTCAGAGATTATCAGCTATTCGCCAAATTTAGTAAGTGTGAATTTTGGCTAAGGACAGTAGCATTCCTTGGACATATCATTTCTGGTAATGGCATTAGAGTGGATCCTCCAAGGATCAAAGCAGTAAAAAACTGGTCTTGCCCTATCTCTCCATCAGATATTAGGAGTTTCTTGGGTTTTGCTGGCAATTACAGATGGTTTGTTAAGGGATTTTCTTCTATTGTATCCCCTATGTCCAGATTAACTCAAAAGAAAGTCAAGTTTCAGTGGTCAATCCTTGCGAGAAGAGTTTTCAGGAGTTGAAGACTCAACTCACCTCAGCTTCAGTTCTAGCTCTTCCAGATGGTTCAAATGGGTTCGTAGTGTATTATGATGCATCCAAAGTAGGTTTGGGTTGTGTCCTCATGCATCATGTTAAGGTCATAGCCTACGTCTTCATACAACTTAAACCCCATGAGAAAAATTATCCTACTCATGATCTTGAGTTAGCCGCCGTAGTGTTTGCCTTGAAAATTTAGAGGAATTATCTCTACAGAGTTCATAGCGATGTCTCCAAAGACCATAAGAGTCTTCAGTGTGTCTTTTCTCAGAAAAATCTCAATCTTTGTCAGAGAATGTGGTTAGATCTCTTAAAATATTATGACATAAGTATCCTTTATCATTTGGTCAAGGCCAACGTAGTGGCCAACGCTCTCAGTAGACTATCCATGGGTAGTGTTTCTTATGTTGAGGACAGTAAGAAGAAGTTAGCTCAGGAAGTCCATCATCTTTCTAGACTAGGCATTCACTTAGTTGATACAGATGAGGGTAATATGTGGGTTCAGAGTAGTTCAAAATCATCTCTAGTTTTTGAGGTGAAAGAAAAGCAAGATAAAGATCCCATCCTTGTCAAGTTGAAAGAGTCAGTTCAGGATTAGAAAGTAGAGGTTTTCTCCCAAGGGGGAGATGGTGTTTTACATTGTCAGGGTTATCTTTGTGTTCCAGGTGTAGATAACTTAAGGTAGCAAATTCTTGCAGAAGCTCATAGTGCACGCTACTCTATTTATCCAGGGGCCACAAAGATGTACCATGACTTACGGGAAATCTATTGATGGAGTGGGATAAAGAGAGACATTATAGAGTTTGTGGTTAAGATCTCTATATGTCAGCAGTTTAAGATAGAGCATCAGAAGCCTAGTGAGTCCATGCAGGAGTTCAGTATTCCTACTTGGAAGTGGGAAGTTGTGAACATGGACTTCATGATGGGTTTGCCTCGAACTCGTCATCATCATGATCCAGTCAGGGTAATTGTAGACAGAATGACCAAATCAGTGAATTTCCTTCCATTTCATACCTCTTATTCAGCCGAGGATTACGCGAAACTCTACATCAAGGAGTTGGTCAGATTACATGGTATTCACCTATCTATTATCTCAGATAGAAGTATCCAGTTCACCTCTCATTTCTGGAAAGCGTTCTAAAAGGTTCTTGGTACCCAAGTTTATCTTAGTACAGCCTTCCATCCTTAGAAAGAAGGTCAAGCAGAGAGGACTATTCAGTCTCTAGAAAATTTGCTAAGGGCGTGTACAATTGATTTCAAGGGTAGTTAGGATGACCACTTACCTTTGATTGAGTTTGCATACAACAACAACTATTATTCTAGTATTCACATGGCTCCATTCTAAGCTCTCTAGGGTAGGAGATATAGATCTCTAATTGGTTGGTTCGAAGTTAGTGAGGCCTCAATCATAGGGCCTGACTTAGTATTCGATGCCTTAGAAAAAGTCCAGTTGATTAGAGAAAGACTTTGGGCTGCTCAGAGCAGATAGAAGTCTTATACAGATGTTCGTGAAAAAGATCTCGAGTTCAAGATTTGTGACTATGTCTATCTAAATATCTCTCCTATGAAGGGAGTGAAGCGGTTCGGTAAGAAAGAGAAACTCAATCCCCGGTATGTTGATCCCTTTAATATTCTCAGTCGATTTGGAAAGGTAGCATATGAGCTCGAATTGCCTTCAGATCTAGCCTCAGTTCATCCA
Source organism: Capsicum annuum (assembly GCF_002878395.1). Lineage (NCBI taxonomy): Eukaryota > Viridiplantae > Streptophyta > Magnoliopsida > Solanales > Solanaceae > Capsicum > Capsicum annuum. The sequence continues at coordinate 32,982,817 of NC_061112.1, read as the reverse complement.
GTCTTCCATCTCTCTTTGCTCAAGAAGTGTATAGGTGGCCCAGTAGTCGTAGTCTTCATTCAGAGCATTGATGTTCATAACAGTCTCTCTTATGAGGAGATTCCAATTAAAATCCTAGACTATCAGACTCGTATATTAAGGAATAAAGAAGTCCCTCTAGTTAAGTATCTTTGATAAAATCAGTTCGTCGAGGGAGCTACTTGGGAAACAGAGGCAGACATGCATACCAAGTATCCTCACCTCTTTTTCACCAACTTAGATCAACCTCAAGGTAACACTTCTCCTTAACCTTACTCAGCTTCATGTTCAGTGTTCATCACAAACTTGGTATGCAATTTCATGCTTATGTTCCCATTAGAAACTTGGTATCAAGTACCATTGCATACTTAGTTATGCACTCATGTATCAGTTCAGTTATGTAATTATGTATCAGACATGCATTCTTATTGTGAGAAACTTAGTCCTTTAGAAAACTCAGTCATGCATTAATAAATTAGTTATAGATGCATCAAATATGCATGTTCAGTATTATATCTTCAGCTTGTCAGTCATGAGATTATGTTCCAGTTATTCATGTTCAGTATGTACGTCAGTTCTCTTTTCTCCCCTCTCGGTCAGTCTCATTCGAGGATAAATATTCTCAAGGGGGAGATATTGTAATACCCCGTACTTTTTCCTAGCTAATTTTATCTCAAGAATGTCTAGTTTTAGCTTCTAAACTGAATGATGGTCATTCCATGAGAATTCTCAGGATTTTCCCTTTTTGTCCTATGGGAAATTCTATACAATTAATTCATATACTTTTTTTTATTTTTCATCTGGTGTCCGGTGCTTGCATTGGAGCCCCGACTAATCCGGATCGGGCGTTGCAGGCCCATTAAGGTGGCAGCGCTCCCAACAGAGTTTTCTCCATAACCAGGGTCGTACCCTCAACCTCTGGTTAAGTGTGGAGCAGCTCCATCCACTGCATCACAGCTCATGTTGATTTTAATTCATAAACTTATTTCTATATAAATACAAATGATAAATTGCACATATTGACAATTAAACTATTCAAATACAAATAATAAATTTATTTGAAATATATAGTATGATACAAATAAATTTAAAGTAAAAAAAATATAAAATGCAATGACAAAAACAAAGATTAGGAAAAGAATACAAAAAAAATAAAAAATAACAAAAATGATGAACCAAGAATGAAAAAGGAGTAAACGGAAATACAAAAAAAGAGAATTCAAAGAAATAAAATTGAAAAAAAAAGAATGATGAAAAGGAAGAAAGAAAAACAATGTAAGAAACGAGGAAAAAATAAGTGGAAAAACTGAAAAAGAAAAAAAAGTAAATTAAAGGAAAAAAGAAAGAAAAAAATAGTAAATGAAAGGAAGAAAGAAAGAAAAAACAAAAAAAAGAAAAAAATGAAAGAGAAATAAAAGATAGAAAAAAAATAATAATAAAGGAGTGAGACTATGGATTATATTTAATTGATAAGAGATGTTATGAATTATATAGGCTAAATGGGATAATTAGAAGATTATATTTATTAACCCATGTAGGTCTCAAGCGAATACGAATGATGAAATATGAATGAGAAAGGAGAAAGCCAAAAAAAGGAATACAAAGAAAAAAGAAATAAAAATAAAAAATAGATGAAAAATGAGAAAGAAAAAAAGAAATTATAAGGAATGCGTAAAAAAATAAAAAAATGAAAAAGAAAAAAGTAAATTAAAGGAAAAAAGAAAGAAAAAAAGAAGAAGAAAAGAAACTAGAAAAGAAAAAAAACTGAAACTTTAAGCATAGGTGAGTGATCTCTGGGTTTAAATGGGTACCTATATTTTACCCATTTTGTTCATATTTGTATGAGTTTTTAAAATGTGTTGAAGTTCATATTTACCCATTTGAAATATGAGTGATCCAATTTACTAAATATGGGTTAAATGAACTTTTTTCACAAATATGGGCTGAAATTACCACCCCTAGTTAATGCAAAACTATATTAAAATAATTACAACTCTGCTTATACAAAAAAAACTGGAATCAAATATATTAACTCTACTAACTGCCTTTGAAGGCTCTACTAGTATTGACTATAGGTAGTTGGGACATGACCCCCAAATATCCCAAATGAATATGACTGAATAAAGAAAGAAATAGGCTACTCAAACTGAAATTGACTCAAACCTTTTGATAAAAAGGGCTCATCACCTTCTGACTGGAAGATGTAACTGTTTGATTATGAATGTGCATGCTACGACTTGTACCAACATTATTAATCAATGTAGCACATAGACGTATATGTGGATTAGTACTTTTGGAATGTACTGAGCATGTAGGGGGTGAATGCATAAGTAAAACAATATCTCAATGTTTATATAAACTTGTAAAAGTATGCATAATAAGTGTAAATGACACATATTGGCTTGAATAACTGAAAGCTGAAAAGCATAAATCATGAATAATAAAGCATACTGTATAAATCTTGTGAGGCATAATACTTAATTCTAAAAGTTGTACTTTTACTCTTTCTATTAGTGGAATAAGTATAACTGAAGTTAAGTCAATTTTCAAACATAAAGGCTAAGTGTAAAAAGGACTCACCTTTATATTTGTAAACTGAAAGATGAAATCTCATAGCTAATGCCTTATGTAAAATAATATCTCAATAAAATTGTGAGCGTTTACACTTAGTTTCTAAAAATTTTTCTATTATTCTTTTATATTAGGTAGGTTCTTCTAACTGACATACACCACGTGACCTATCATGATGTCCAACGTCATGATCCCCTAAGGGGAAAACTTCACGTTGGGGAAAAGTTTCATACTCTTGTCAAGGAGTATAACCTAAGCTAAGTGATCACAATTTGTATCTGCAAGCATATAAATGAGAATAATCTGAATAATGTAAACCTATGTTGGCTCGTAGTTTTGGGACATGTGAACTGAGATGTGTACCCAACTTGATGATAAATACTACTTCCTTACTTATATACTCATTTTGTAGGAAATACACCTTAAAAATAACATAAGGGTTTATAATAAAAACCTGTTATGAATCTGTCTTGTATAAACTATAACCAAAACTAATTGTGTGGATTCCATATCTTAGCAAAGGATCAAAAGATCAAAGCTTGCATAAAATCTGAATACATGCTTATCAAAGAATTCTTAAACATCATATTTCTTAAAATACTAAAGCTTAAACTTAGGGCTTATAACCCATGCTTGAAAATTATGTCAAATCACAAAAACTTCATGCTTAACAATATTAATCTTGAAATACTTTAACAATTCTAGTCAAGATAATGAAATTCAATTCTCAATATATGAAATCAAGTCTCACGCATAAACATCAGAAAGTAGATATGCAATTCAAGACTTAAATCACTTGAAACTTCTTAAACTTCAAGTAATGATAATAGGGTATGAACCCTAAATTGAAATTCATTTAAATTCAGCTGTTAACACAAGTTTTGGGCACAAGGATGAAAGAAATATCATTGTTCATAACCCCATATACCTTATTTGATTAATTGGATGTAAAAACTTGAACTTTGAATCTCTAATTGTATTCTTGAAGCTTCTTCTTGAAGTTCTTTAACCTAGAAACTTGAATTCTTGGTTATCTTAAAAAAGGAACGGTGAAATTTTAGATTTATTGAAGTTAAAGTTGAAGCTCTAGGGTTTTCTTGGAGAGAAATTTGACAAGGAATAAGTGTAATATGCTTAGAATAGGATTAAATCTTTTGTTTTTACGAATTGGGGTGGGAGGCAAAAGAGTCAATTACCCTTTTGGGGATTAAAGTCTCCAATTAAATACTGTTTAAGGCTTCACTGCGACGTTGCAAGCCCCTTAACTCTATACTTACCGCGATGTGGTGCAATGGCAGTGAGTTTCTGGAAATTGACAATTATAGATCTACACTCCACCGTGACGCGCCAAGGCAGCCATTCTATAGCCACCGTGAGGCAATGGAATCGCGGTGAGCTGCTATTTTGGAAATCAAAATGAGGTCAAAATCTTGTCTAAAAAATCTGAAACTCACCCGATACAGGCTACTTACACCCCTAAAGATTAATCAACTCAAAACCATACATCTCGGGGATAGGAAGACCACTTTAAAAAAATCCTAAAAATTAATGAGAGTCAAAATATGTTTAAGTCCCTCAACACTTAGACTTATTTTCATGTTCTAAGTTCCTTAAGCTAGTACTAGGGGCTGAACTGAACTAGAAAAGTATGGGGTATTACACTTATGCAGCTTTAATCATGTTGATATCGGGACATTGTTATAGTAGTTCTTTATGGTATCCTTTGGTTCCCTATTTGATAGATGATGCAAAATTTTCCTCCATTCCTAGACTTTATTATAAGTGTGATTATCCTATTTAAATTGAGATATTGTTTTCATTTGGAAAGTGGTTATTTACTAGGCACATGATTAAGCTGGTAAAGATTTCTTCCTATCCTTCTTAAGCATGAACTCCTTCACAAAGTCCATTGGACTCCCATCTCTCGTATTTCATTGAGTTATAGCCAACCTCTATTGAGCCAAATCTCATTAAAGTCCAAAAATAAACTGGTATACAAAGGACTGCACAAGTATAAAGGCTCGTACACTTATATATAGGTGATATAACTTGGGTAGCAGTATCTACACCTTTATATGGTGTGTGTGAAAATGGAAGCAAACATGTTGATTTCTACAATGATATACAACATATATACAGTGGTAAATATGAAAAATGAAAGGAAAAATATTGTTGATACATAGGGCCAAAAATGGACCGAAAAGTGATTATTTGTCAGATGTTCAAATCTGGTCCAATAATAGAAATGGCCCAAAAATTCCAATCCAAACTCTTCTTTTTTATTTACTTCCTTATAATCCATTTGTGATATTCATGAATCTAACTTTAACTAATTTTAATTAATCTAGATAAGTTTCTTAAAATGTTGTGATTTTTAATTTTATCTTTGTTTCTTTCCTTACTTTACTTATTTGGATTACCTTATTTAATTAATCTTGTTTAAGAAGTAAAGTAAAAATGGGCATTATGCTAATCTTCTTGAAAACATATCTCTTCGTGTTAAAATGACATTCGTTTGTTCAAGTGTCAATTAGTCTCATTTAAGCAAAGGAGATTTTCTTAAACACAAGAAGAAAAAGATTTTATTGAATTGGTTTCTTCTTTAAAAAGAGAGTCAATTTTTAGATAATTAATTAAGTGTTTTTTTTTACTTATTTCGATTTAAGTATTCTATTCCGTTCTTAAGGTGCATTATCTTCAAAAATCAAACTCAAAAATAAATTGCTTTAAAATAATTATAAATTATTTTCCTTTGAGTTGGGCAAAAAAATGAACTTTTGATTCAATTTTCACTTTCAAGTGATTTCATCTTAGCTAAGGATGGACTTTTTGAATTTGAAAGAAATAATGATATTTTTAAAAAATAATAATAAAAATAATCTCTAGAATTAAAGTCAATATTTTTATGAAATAAACTTTTTTATAAATTCAACCACCTTTTAAGTTAGTCAAGTTGTCTTTGGTCGGCCGCTCATAAACGCACCTAAGTGCATTAAACCCTACCTAGGCCATTAATTGAATCCTTACCCATTTTCTCTAATAATAAAGTTTTATTTTTTATTTTTGAACCTTTGAAATTCTTTCAAATTTTCTTGATTTTTGTATAAAAATTAAGTGGCAACTTTTTAATTTTTTAATCTTATTTAGAAACTTTATTTATGTTTTGAAATGATTTAAGAAGTCAGAATCATCTTTCCTTTTAATAAATTTTATCCCACCTTTAATAAATTCAAAAAGGATAAAATAGAAATTGCAACTCAACTTGGGATTTATCTAGGTTTTAATCATAAACATTTTTTCTCTAACTTTTATGGATAACTTCTTCTTGATTTATTTGCTTAAATTATATATATTGTCATTGAATTCATGGAATGTTTTCACCAATTGTCATTTCGTTTTACTTTGGATCTATAAAAAATAGTTATTTTTGTCACAGTTGTTTCTCTCGTTTTGAAATCAAATTCTTTTGAGGGTATCTTGATGGGTAGTTGGATAGTTTTACTTCATCATTGACCTAGCCAAGTTGTCCACTTGGACTTTTTGTCAACAATTTCAAAATCCACTCTAGACACCTCGTATAAAGAGAAAATCAAAACCTCAATTTGGGCATAAGCCTAGGATGACCTATGTCTTAGGGGGTATTGTGTATAATAGAAAATCTATCTTGTATCTATTGTCCACGGTTCAGTTACAGAAAATCATGCTTATATGTTTAATATTGAAGGATGCATATGATATTTGCAAACTATTGTTCCTGTGAGATGGGGGAGTTGGGTTCCTAATCCTTTCTTTTAGGATAGCTCAAAGAATTTTCAGATTTAGTATGGTCACCCATTATCTTAGAAAAATCAAGTCTTGGTGGGATAGATTCAATGATAGGATGAAAACACAAATCACTAGAAACATAGGGAACTCACCTTCTTTATTGGATTTTGAGGCTTGGCCAGATTTAATAAAAGTTATCACAAGGTTTTGGGTTGGTGAGAGAATGGCTTTTAGGTTCGAGAACATAGAAATTAGCCCCACTATTGATGAAATTTATGACTACATAAAAACCATAGGGATATATCAAAAGAAGAAGCACAAACATGATGACAATGTGTTGGTTCCCCATAGGATATCACATAAAGAGATGTTATCCATGGTTCTTTTGGTCAAAGGTGATTGATTGAAGACATCCGATATACCATTTGATGAATTTTACAACCAATGGGGTATCAGTAGTGCTTCTGATCATTTTAAAAATAAATTATATGATTATGAAACATAAAGTTATATGCGACCTTTAGCTTTCTCTATTTGTCTGCTAGGGACCATGGTATTTCATAAAGATTAAGGGAATGAAATTGACTCTAGGGTTGTCCAAATTACTCACGCAATATTTTACAACATTTGTGAAAATAATGCAAAAAAATATTTCTACTGGCCCTAGTTATATTCTCCAAAATCTATAAATCTCTAGGAAGGTGAAAGAATAGGCATAGCTTTTTCCAAGGTTTCAATTTTTTATTACAATGATGGATGAAAAAATACCTCCTAAAGGATGAAAAAGGCCAACAAGAATTAGCCATTAAACAAGGGCAAGATGATATATCATTCCTTAGTTTAACAATGAGCATAAGAAACTTATATGCTATAAAAATCAAGGAAGATTGGGCACGACTTGTTTCATAATTATGAGAAGAAAATTTTCAATGGATGTTCTCAAGCATTTGAACTCAAGATGTCATAGTCAAAGGAAAGAGGTTACCTTTATTAAACCTTATGTGTATTAGGTGAATCCTTCCATATCTACCTAATCGGGTCTTGAGTCAATTTGGAAGGAAACATACCATACCTCACGAAGATGACATGTCTCAATATGTAATTGATAAAGTTTTTTGTGAGATGGTGCCCTATGCTAAGGAGATTTTCAAAAAATTGAAGGGTTTTATCATGTCAAAGGAGAAAGATATGAAAAAAGATTGGATCCAAGATAGACGTGATCAAGCATACAAAGCATGGCTAAAGTGTGCTAGGAGAACTCATTTCGAGACCAACTGCTTACTACCTACTAGAAGACAAAGAATCCAAAGATCAAGTACAAATGCATATGTTTGTAGAACTATGGAAACAAGGAGAGAGAGAGTAACAACATGAAAGAGAGCCAATGGGGAATGGCCCACGTGGCCTAAGAATTGAAAAATAAAAGATGATTTTTAGTAAGCTTGGACAATGAGATGAAGAGGAAATTCAATTCTCTCCAAGCCACTCAACCATGAAGAAAGGATCGCTATGGCTGGTTCACATTTGTTCTTCAACCACTACATACTTTTGGAAGAAGGGAGAATTGAAAAGAATGGGGTGGTACCTTCTACCTCTTATCATGGATTTTATTTAGATTTCTCCCCTACGTGGGATTAAATTTCTGTATTTTATCCTTTTCCTAAAATGTACCCTAGTTTTTATCATTTTTAAGGAATTCATGTTCTATATTAATTATCAATGAAAAGGTTTTAGGAGAAATAAAATGTCTTACAATATGTACAAATCATTCAATTCGCAAGGCCAACCCTTGTCTTAAAAGGTTCACCCAATAAGACATGCACTTATTATCATATTGTTGTATGATATAACTATTTTATGTGATATAATATTCTCTATGCTTATGTTTGTTTTTTGAATCAAAGCTAAATTGATTTACTCTTCAATAACATTTTAGAAACCCATTAGGAAAAAATATATACCTACTATCCAAAGTCTACCCAAAATATTTCATGTCTCCATATCTCCCAAGGAAGTTCTCAATAATTCACCATTAATGTCCTTTTTAAATGCATTCTTATTCTCAAAAAATCGGTCATGGACTCAATAATCACCTAAGTGAAAAGAAGGATAGTGAGCTAGTCAAAATAGAGGAATTGTTAAAATTTGAGACAAGGAGAGTGATTAGGAGGATCGATAGATTGACAAGGAAATTGCTAAATTAATATAATTGATCGTGTAATAAAAGAAGAATTCTAAGCATAAAATTGAAGACATAACTGAAGGCTATGAGAGAGAAATCGTTGAACAAGCCCCACCTTGAAATGTAAGGGAAAACACTGGCTAAGCTCAAAAGAGATGTCGTTATTCCAACTAGGTTTATGTTGGGGAATAAAAAGATCATCCTCAAAGCTCACTTCAAAGGATACTCTCGAAGCACCAATGGCATGCTCAGAAATTTGTCAAACTCTAACAGATATGAGAGTCCTCCACCCTAACCAAATAGAAAGATTTGGTTGCTTTCCTACAGATTCTCATAAGAGATGCTCCTACCGTATGAATCAATTGGTCCATACCACTGATGAATGCATCGCTCAAAGGGCTAGAATTTGAAGCATGATTAGGGGTAGCAAATGGGTATATATAATTGGATTTGAATGTATTTCATAAGTACTAAGCTTAAATGGATTGGATTACAGAACACTCATATAATAAATGAGTAAATATTATTTAGTCAAATATGGATTAGGAAAATATGGTTCTAACCCACTTTAACTACTAAATCAAAAACTTTTAATTTATATATGCATATCAACTTGAGTTTTTATCCTCTGCCCCCAACAAAAAAACCCCCAATCTTTTTATCAAAGTTACCCGCACCTCACCATATTACCCCAATGTACCCTCACACCTCCGACCCCAATCCCCACCCCTAAAAAAAATTATTTTAAAAAACATAATTTTTCTCTTAAATAATTTCTTACACCCACCTCCACTCCCTCCACCACACATACAACACTCACACACCCTCCACCGTCTAGCCCTGCTCCCACCCTAACTCTATACCCCATACCTTCCTCTCTCCCCCCAACCAAAAAAGTATTTTTTAAAAGAATAAAATAAATTAAAAAAAGAAAAATTTTAAAAATTTTAAATTTTTTTTGCACCTCCTTCCCCATCTCTACCCCTACCACCTACCAACACCACCCCAACCCCATCCCAAATTATTTATTAAAAAATGAAAAAATTAAAAAAAATTCAAAATAAACTAAAAAATTCGTTTGCTCTCCTCCAACACTAAACCCAAACACCCTTACCTAGCTAACCTCGACCCTTAATGTTCTTTTTCTTAAAAAAAAATTATAGTTCAATTAAGAATTTTAAGTATAGGTAGATGATTTCTGTGATTAAATAAATACTCATATTTTACCTATTTTGTCTATATTTGTATGAGCTTTTAAAATGAATTGAAGTCCAATTTATCCAATTAAAATATGAGTGATCCAGCTCAATAAATATGGGTTAAATGGGCTCTTTTCACTAATATGGACTGAAATTATCATCTCTAAACATGATCCACAACGGTCAAATAAGTAGCTTGTCGGGCCCACAGATTATTCTCTATTGTGACTGTTTATCTAACGCATGCCAATCACTAGTTAGGTACAAATTTAAAAGTATGACCTCACAAAGTCTGAAGAAGCCTACCATAAAATTTATTTAAAGATCATCTGTGTCATGATCCTTGAGCCAGTGGAAAGGAAGCCTAACACTATATCTAAGGCTTGGAAGAAATTGAAAGAAGTCTGTCTGTATTATGGAAGAATCAGTGCGAATAACATAGAGAGTTCCCACTCTTTTAAAATATATTTGGAGAGCCTGGCGGAGATCGAAAGGGCCAAATTTAAATTTTCACAATTCCACCACAATATATATGAAGCGAAAATAATCGCAGCTATCTAGGATCTAGTCGTTAGTCTTGTCCTTTTTGTTGCCATTTTCTATTCCAGTTTTTCTAATTTATTGAATTCAAATGAGAATCAAACAAAATAAATTTTTATCCTCACCTATTTGAATGGCCTAAATTCTCCTCCTGGAGATACCCAGGTAGCCTTTCAGTTAGACCTCTATCCTTTAAAATCTATATTTCCCATTTTATTGAGAAAAGTCACTTGAATCAAATGTCAACAGATAGAGATGCCCAAAGATTTAGACTTGGAAAACTTCCTGTTAAAGATACAATTATCCAAATAATCAACGAACAAAGTCCTACTCTTTAATTTTGTTTGAGTCAATACCCACCTGTGGATCACTTTACCTAAGATGAAAACAACTTTATATATTTACTTTATGTCAGATAGATTACATTATTTACCACTAACAAGATATAACATATATGCCTTTGGAGTTGTTCTTACTTTATTATGTATTTATGAAAGTAGAAATTAATAAGTGTTGATGAAAAGTTGGCTGGACACCAATACTTTAATAGATCTAAGGAAAATAAAGATTCCTCCCTTGATCATTGCTTAGTCACTAAAAAGAAAAACTAAGTAGTGATAGTAATAAAAATGCTCTCACCAAAATTACTATTAGGGACAGTGTGATAACAACACAGGGTGAGATGATCATTGAACAAACTAGATGAATTGAGGATCTTCAATGATAAATATAGTGAGCTAAAGATATTTCTAATTACCATTGCTTCTAATCCACCAGTCTTAGATAATCATTTAATTCTACTTCAATTCCCTTCTCCTAGGTCTCCAAGCAATGAAAACAAACCAAGTCACATGCCCTTTACTTCTATGCCTATACCTCCTGCCAATCCCATCAATCCATGATAACAAACTCATACCCCTCCTATATATAATACCAACTGCGACAATAACCCAAGTGCACCATCCTCAAAATTTTACTCCAAATTTAAAAAATAGCTCCCCAATCCCCTTCACTTCCTAAAACACTCTTCTCATTATTGATCACAACGTCAATGGTACCTAAAAATTAATTCCCACTTATCAAAACTCTACTCATGCCACCAAAAATCCTTTACTAACCTAAAATATGCCTTTCACCACCCTCCGTGCCACTGTAATACCTATTTCTTACCATATATTCCCCCAAAACAAAGAATTTTAACACTATGAGCAGATGGAAAAAGATTTTAAGACGTTTGAAGACAAATATTATCAAAGGAGTTAGTGCTAACAAAAGAAAAGATCACAAATATTAAAAAAGCACACGGTTTTCCCAAAGCAGCAGGGTTATATTATGATAACCTATGCATCCATCCTGTAATAAATTTTCCTTGAAGGATTAAAAATTCCTAAGTTGAAATGTTCAATGGTACTAGAAACCCTACTGCCTACTTGAAAGGATATTATGACCAAATGGAGGGTGATAGTAAAAATGAAGCATTAATGATGAGGCTCTTCAGCTGAAGCTTAAGTAGAAAGGCATTAGAATGGTTTGCTGATATGAGGTGCATTTATGCACCTTAGTGATTTTATCCTAGAATATATAGTCTTGTTTTGAGGACTTCTCATGTGCTTACTGAGTAAATAATGATATATATAAGCATCTAAGTATTTAAATATGTGATTATAAGGTTTAAAGGTCTTTTCAACCAATTCTGGATTCAAATTGATCACTTAGAGTTCAACCGAGAAAACTAGTGTTACTAGCTTTAGCTAGGTGTTTCTCAAGTCTATCACAATGATTATAATGTGTTAAATGAGTTCCTAATGTTTTTTTTATATATTTACATATCGAATAACTTTTTAATATTGTTTAAAGTGTAATTGAAATGATCCAAGAGTCAAAACAATAAGTAAAGGTCAATGTGGGCAAACCTAGTCTTAGCTCCAGTTTCTAGTATATCGTTATGGATTGTTTGTTGTTTTGAGCTCTAATGTGTGTGAGAATGTATGATGATTGGTGAGTTTATTATTAGGATATATGTATGTTGAAAAAGCTATAAATCAAGTAAAAATAACACCACAAGGCTTGGGGTAGAAGGAGAAATGCATGAGGAGAGTGTAACATCAATGTGGAAATTTCCAGTGAGGCCATGCAAATTTTGGGAAAAGCAGACCTTTTTTACCATGAAATAAGTAAGGAACCACACAACTTATTCTAGTGGACAGATCAAGTCATTTTCCGTGTCTCAGTCCAAGGGATAGAGTGATGCGTCACACCATTTATTCCACACATGGCCAAAGTGCAGTACTATAAATAGGATTCTTTTACTTGTTTCTAATCTCTTTTTGATGGATGTTGGACGTATTGGAGGATGCTCAACAATTTAATTAGGGTATATTTCTCTTTACTTTAGATTTTTAATCGATTTAATCATGTATTCAACTATTTTTATTATAGTTATTTCGATTAGTGGCTAAACGCCCCTTTTAGGGGTTAAGGCCAAGAACATGCTTACTTTCACTTTGAATTGAATTTGTTTGGATTGCTTATCATATTTGATTTTTTTAAAATCTTTATTTTAACTATTTTAAGCAGTATCTAACCGTAAAATACATATATTGTCGACCTTGTAATCCCGGGAGGGGGAATAGAAAGATAGAATGAGGGGTTGAATGTAGTAAGGTTCTAATCTTTTATAAAATAAGGAATTTGAATTAGTGACTAGGATAGGTATATACCTATAATCCTTGATTGGTTCACATTTAAGAGTATATCTTAATGCATCTAAATGGATTATTATATCCCCGCTCAATAATGTAGTTGTAATATCCACTTAGGTAGAAGGTTAGAGGTTGGGAGACCATGATCATATGATAAACCATATGAATCAACCACAAGATAAGAAATCTAACGAATGAAGTTCAATAACATAGTATGATTGTTAATAGTGCCTTAACCATGGGCTTGCATCCATTGATTGTCTAAAGTTTGTCTTTTCTGCATTACTTTACTTAGCTTCTTATTATAAATCTCAAACTCTTTTGGTTACACTTTCACTGATTAATCTCAATAGTTGACTAGGGTGGATAGTTGTTAAAACAAGTCTCTGAGGGATCAATATTCGGCTTTGTAAAAGGCCACCATATTATTTGATGAGACCACATACATTTGCGTGTGTTCTTGGGTATAATAAGTTTTTGGTGCCGTTTCCAGGAACTTATAAATAGGCAACTATTTTACTTTTTAGAGTACTTTGGTGCTTTACTCTTGTTCTTTTGATTAATTTTTTAGGAAACAGGTTTACAAACTAGTAAGCTGGCATGGAATTATGATCTAGTTGAACCAAGCCCCTTACTCGAGCAATGCTTCCATCAACGAAGGAGAGAAGCAATTTTTCTCCCCCATATCCCACAATTTCAAGAGAAACAAGATAATTCTTCTCTTATGGATGAAGATCAACCAGCCTACAGGATAGTACGAGGAGTGGCAATCCTACTCTTATGGATGAAGATCAACCAGCCTACAAATATGTATGTGGCCAATCCTGAGTCACTGATATTTATGGGAAATATTCAAAGGACAAATTATAGGAACGCCTACAATTTAAAGTGGCAGACTCAGCCACCAAATCCATTATGGAATAATCAACAGTAACAGTTTTAGCAACCACATGAATAAGGAAATTAGGCCACTAGCAATATAGAAGAGATGCTGAAACAAATTTTGGTTTCTCAAGCGTAATTGGCAGCAGATATAAGGAGCCAGTGAGATGATATAAAGAGCAAGTAAACGGCTATAAGGAATTGGAAGTTATAGATAGGTCAGATTGCACCGGTACAAAATGCTAGGCCTCAAGGACATTTTCCAAATTATACTACAAATCCTAAAAAATTAATGAAAATCACTTTGAGGAGTGGTAAGGAGCTCAATAAAGAACCTCAATAGAAGACTAAGGAGGTATATATTTACTTCATTCCTAAACAAGTTGATGATAGAGTGGTTGAAAATTTGAGGATGTCTGGGTACTTGAAAAAATGTTTTTGAAACATATAAAGGCAATGGAGAATGCATGCTTCAAAATGTTCTTCGACATGTTCAGAGAGCTTATATTATCCTTCCTCTTTTAGATGTTATATATGGAATGCCTAATTATGCTAAGTACTTGAAGGATGTAGTCATGAACAAAGTTAAGATGGAGGATGTAGAGACAGTAGCACTTATCGAGGAGTGTAGTTCTATGGTGATATAGAAAATGCCCTAAAAGCTCAAGGACCCTAGGAATTTCACTTTCCTGACATTAATTGGCAATCGCGAGTTGGTATACATACTTAGTGACTCAGGGGAAAGTATCAAATTGATGTCCCTCTCCTTGTAAACACTCTAGGATTAGAAAAACTGCGACCGAGCATAGTTGTACTCTAATTAGTTGACCGGACCCTAGCCCATCCTGAAAGAATCATAGAGGACATTCTTATCAAGATTGGTAAGTTTATTATTTCTAGTAATTTTAATGTTTTTGATTTTAGGGCAGATAGAAGACTGGCAGTCATCTTGGGATGTCTACTCAAGGTAATGAGAGGAGCTTTAATAGATGTGAGAGAGGTTATGCTAACAATGAGGCAGAATAATGAAGAGGAGGTATTCAAAATATACAAATCGCTCAACACAGTATCCCATTACAAAGATTTGTGCACGGTTGCTATGATTGAAAGGTATAAGTGTGGAGTGGTGCATTCAATTCCATAGAAGACCTATTCAGAATTCCTCATTGAGCAGCCCAAAACACTACCACCCTAGCCCAAAATAATGCAGATTGATAAGCCTACAAAGGAAAAAGATGAGAAAGTTTTTGACCTTGAGAGTTCAGACTCAAGAGGTTAGAAATGAATAAGAAGATTGTATCCGAGTGTGAGGAAAAAGGATGAAGGAATATAGATGAGTCGTAGATTGGGTCGCGCCACGATACTAAATCAGGCGCTTCTTGGGAGGCAACCCAAGTTAAGGTATGTTTTATTTTTAGTGTTTTAGTTTTTACTTCACTAGATTTTGTTCTTGTTGAGTCACAAGTTGATGGGAAGTCTGAGTACCAGAAAACCAGAGCTAAGGAGAATGGCGAAGACTAAGTGCGGGATCTCTAGACACTCTTGATGTATAATATGCTACTAGCTAGGTCTAGAGGCCTCAGGGAGTATTTCTATCTCTAACTTTTAAAGTACACTTTGGGGACTAAGTATATTTTTAAGTGTGGGGTGAGAAAATTCCTATTTTAGGGTAAATTTAAATTTTTTTGTTTTTAGAATAAGTGGTTATTCTAGTTAGTGCTATGTGCGATTGCATGATGCAAGTGTTTTGGATATAAAAAACATGTTGATTCATTGAATTACTACTTTTTAGACACCTAGGCTCTGGTATATGACTCTTGAACTTGTTTGCTTAATGTTGAATTCATGTTGTTGTTTGGTTAAGAGTCTATGATGATCCTGCTTGAGTTAAGTATGTGCCATGTGTGATTTGAGGTTGTAGTATATTCTTTGTAGCATGTGATGCCTAGAACTTTCCTGGTGTTTGTGCAAAATGAAATAAAGAGTGGGGATTTAGGAGATGATATAGGCATTTCCTTAATACCATTCTTTTGACCTACCCTTGTGTATAATCCTAGTTAGCCCCATTGAGCCTTTAGATTTTTCTTTGCCAGACTCATATGTAGCCTAATCCCATCTTGATTGACCTTAATCTGATCCAAAGCTCCTAAGCTCTTTGTTTTAAAATTGAGTTATGGAGTTGGAAATTCAAGTAAGAAAATGTGAAATCGAAGCCCCAAAGTAGCAATTTTTAGTATGTAAATATTGGTGTGTTGGGTTTAGGAGTGGAGTGCTGTAAATAAATTTTTCTTTTTTCATATTGAATAAGTTGTGAATAGAGAATACTCCTACCATGGTGCGTGTGAATGAGCTTAATTAGATGTGAAAAACAAAATATAGGGTAGATAAAAGTTATGTAAAGTGGTTGTTATATTGGTCTTAATTATATAATGTGATGTATTAAAGCGCTTAGGGGAGATAGTCACTATTACTAGCCAAAATAGTTCCTACCCGTCCCTTAACTTACATTACAACCATTAAAGAAAGATTTGATCCTAATATTTAACATTCTAATATTATTTAAATACTACACTAAGGTCAAGTATAGTTCATTATTTGTAACTTGTGAATTCTTTGTGAGAGTGAGCGCAATTTGATTCTTGTACCCATTCTGTTATAGATTGCATGATTGTGAGTTTTAATAGGTAATTCTCTTATTGTTAGGGGACATGTTTGATGAATGTTGAGTGAATTATTTGATGTATTTGATTAAACAATGTACATGAGTTTGTTAACTACGTGAGTCAAGACAATAAGTAAAGGTCAACATGGGCAACCTAGTCTTAGCTCGAGGTTCTAGTTCATTGTTATGGATTATTAGTTGTTTTGAGCTCTAATACATTGTGTGTGATGATGTAGGATGCTTGGTGAGTTTATTATTAGGATATATGTACGTTCAAAAATCTAGAAATCAAGTCAAAACAACACTACAAGGCTTGGGGTGGAAGGAGAAATGCACGGGGGGAGTATAACATCAAAGTGGCAGTTTCCAGTGAGCCCACGCGAATTAGGGATGTCGATCACCTTTATACCATGAAATAATAAATTCCCCATGCACCTTAGTCCATTGTATAGAGAAATTCATCATGTGGCTTAGTCCAACGGAGAGTGTGATGCACCAAACCATTTATTCAACACATGGCCAAAGTGCTCTACTATAACTTGGATCCCTTTACTTTTTTTCTAATCACTTTTGTACGGATCTTGGACGTATTGGAGGTTTCTCAACAATTTAATTAATGTTATTTCTCTTTACTTTAGATTTTTAGTAGATTTAGTCAAATATTCAACTTTTTGTATTACGGTTATGTTGATTAGTGGCTAAACTCTCCCTTTTCGAGGTTAAGGCCAAGAACATGTTTACTTTCACTTTGAATTGAGTTTGTTTGGGTTGCTTATCAGATTTTATTTCTTGTTCATCTTTATTTTAAATTTTTAAGGAGTATCTAACCTTAGAATATATATATTTTGACCTTGTGATCTCGTGAGGGGGTATAGTAAGATAGAATGTGGGGATTAATGGAGTAAGGTTATAATTCTTTAATAAAATAAGGAATTTGAGTTAGCGACTAGGATAGGGATATACCTAGAATCCTTGCTTGGTTCACATGTAGGAGTATATCTTAATGCATCTAAATGTATTATTACATCCTTGCTGAATGATGTAGTTATAATGTCTAATTAGGTAGAATGTTAGAGGTCGGGAGACCATGGTCATATGATAAACCCTACGAATCAACAACCAAGGTAAGGAATCTAACGAATGAAGTTCAATAGCATTGTATGATTGTTCGTAGTGCCTTAATCATGGGCTTGCATCCATTAATTGTCTAAAGTCTTTACTTTTCTGCATTACTTTACTTTGCTTCAAGTTATAAATCTCAAACTCTTTTGGTTACACTTGTGCTGATTAATCTCAATAGTTGAACTAGGATTGGATACTTGTTAAAAAAAGTTTCTAAGGGATTGATAGTCAGCTTTGTAAAAGGACATTGTATTACTTGATGAGTCCACGTACACATGCGTGTGCGCTTGGGTGCAACATTAGCTTTGAGAGAATTGAAGAAGTGGTCTGAATAGAGTGCTTTGGACAAGGATTTTGCAAATAGATTTACCTAAAATGTAGAGATAGTTCCTAACTAATATCCTTTGAACCACATCTATCAAAAGTTGAATGAATTATTTCATGAATATGCTTGTCGTTGGTGGAAAGTGGCAGCAATACGGATTCTTATAACAGAAGAAAAAATAATCACCATATTTAATCAAGCCCAAAAGAGAGTGTTTTATGATAAAATGGTATTGACGATGTATGCTACCTTCATTAATATATTTAAAATCGGTGAAACAATTGAGGAAGGCCTCAGGACTCTAAAGATCAAAAGGCTTCTTCACTGTCTATATCTTTAGGATTCCCAAAGAGAAAGAAATATGATGTGTCTTTCATATCCTGTAGTCCAAACCAAAAGTTGAAGAAATCTTTTGGTGCTAATTTTGTAAAAATACCATCACCATCTATATACCCCTTAACTCCACAAAATCCTCAACCTGTGTTCTATATCCAAACCAGTCCCCAAGCTCCATAGCTAAATTTCCCTACTAATTATATCTCAACCAAATTTTTGAGTCATGATGGCACCTACTTTATCCCGCCAGTAGGTAACACCAAATAGTATCCTAGAATATAAGAAATGAGATAATATTGGAAAATGGCATAAACACCGAAAGTATAAAATATATAAATCATGAAAGATAAGTCATAATATAATAGCATAAAGGAATCAAATTAAAAGGATTAATAACATCCCACGACATAATAATGTCGACATAAGAGCCTCTAGTAAAAAAGAATACAAGAACTATAAAGTAAATAAATAATAGTCTCAAATGAAGAAAGACTAGAAAAATAGAAGAAGGAGAAAAGGGAAACTCCAGCTCCGAGAGCTCACTCCATCTCTGAACACTGACCAACACAAATCTTAACGTCAATGACAATCACTAGTAGCCGTATCTGTACCAAAAAGGTATAGAAGTATAGTATGATGGTACTCAGTAGGCATTATCGGCCAACTAAGCATAATCATAATAGAAATGTATAATATGCGAGTTAAATAAGCTAAGTCAAGGGAAGAGAAAATCTGGAATTATACCATAAATATTAAAAGTAAACAACTTTAATAATAATAATAAGAAAAGCACAACTATCTTTACATAACAGCCCCCATAAGCCAAAAGGTACTAATATGGTAAATAACCCAATATAGGCCCCTATAAGCCCGGAGGGGAAAATGAAGGAGAAATAGTAACAATAATTAAACCAAGTAACCATGTCTCAAAACAAAAATTATCGATTATACCATATTGTAGAACACCAGACTAGAACCAGTTCCATAATGTTATAATAACCTCTCATTGCCGGACTTCTACCGAAACTAATATTATTATTTGCTGGACTTGAATCGAAACTCATATCATTATTTATTGGACTTGAATCCAAACTCATATCATGAATAATATTGACATAGAATTTTGCTTATGATAAACATAACTTGTAATTGAATTAGTTTGATTAATTGTAAAAAAAAATCTCTAAAAACTGTATCTCTTTACAGTTATAATTTGGTACTTCCCGCCAAATACAACTGGTACTATAGCGTATTAGCCACTGGCGGAGCTCCTCTGACCGCCAGACAATCCCCCACAGGATCGGCATGCTTGCACCCGATCTACATAGAAAACTCTACCTACTCATATGAGATACATCTATCAACTTATACTTTAGTCGGATGGTTATGTAGCTCAAATTTTAGAAGATCAATTTCGATGGGCTCAGGCGATAATCAGCCAAACTCAATCAAAAATGAATGGAAAGATGGGAGAGGTGAAATAGAACTCAATTCAATTTGCATCAGCACTCAATTTGGATCAACTTCTATCGGAGGTAGTACCAATCGAGAAGTTACATATGGCTCTAACTCAACCACAATCCATTCCAAATTACTTAACGTCTACTCACCTATCTAGTAAGAAACTCAATGTGGTGAACCCCTCGAATTCGCTCAATAAGGGTCCTGCTGTGGATGTTCAGATGTCCATGATGGGGACTAGAGCTACAATACCTGTCGAGGCCATAGTTGCTACTGTGATATAGACCAAACCTGGTCATTGAAATGAAACCCCTAATCCAAGGGTCACACATTTTTTGGCTAAAAAATTGAGAGTTTAAGAGGCTATGAAAGTTGAGCTTATTCAAATTGAACAACCACGAATAACCACCAAGCAAGGTTTCCCAACGGTTGTGTTTAGATTGGTGGATTACAAAGTGAAATAAGCCCAGAGGTGTAGGTTTACCTTGATATGGAAATTTGACAATAGCATGCCTAATATGGAGGTGATTAGGCGGCAGTTTTTTTTTCAAACAAAGTTAAAAGGAAAGGTCAAAATCACTCACTTTAATTCTAGGCATTTATACATTGATTTGGATAACGAATATGATCACTCAATAGTTTGGTCAAAATTGAAGATGTACATCTAAGGACAACTAATGAGATTTCAAGCATGGACCCCCACATTTAACCCTAAGGAAGAAACTCCATTAGTCCCTTTATGGGTTAGTTTGCTTGAGCTCCCATGACACTATTACTCTTTGGAGGTAGTTACACCTCCCTTATCCCCTATTGGCAAGGTAATTTTTTTGGATCTAACAAATTACAACAAAACCAGGGGTAGCATGGCTAAAGTTAAGTTACAAATTCACCTCACCAAGCCAAGACCCCAACAAGTATGGTTGGGATATGATGATGATGAACATAGTGAAGGTAGATGGTAAACCATTTTATATGAAGAGGTTCCTGAGTATTTCTTTTATTGCGAGTATCAAGGGCATGCTATAAGATCTTGTGTAGTCAAAGTAAAGATGAGGCTTCTAGGAAGAAATTGGTTCTTAATAAGGAACCATAAAGGGAGGGTAAATAGGAAGAAGATTCCCAAACATGCAGAAGAATTCAACCATTTCTGTGTCGCTGACTGGGGTCTCTCCCCCTCTGGGGAATCCATAGAAAGCAAAACAATTCCATAAAGTGACAATTTTGCTGTCCGTCTCGATTCATTCTCTTTTTTAGTCTGATTATGGCATGTGTCACGC
Source organism: Capsicum annuum (assembly GCF_002878395.1). Lineage (NCBI taxonomy): Eukaryota > Viridiplantae > Streptophyta > Magnoliopsida > Solanales > Solanaceae > Capsicum > Capsicum annuum. The sequence goes on along the minus strand of NC_061112.1, from coordinate 32,961,775 downwards.
TCATCTATTCTATACACCTGATGCCCTGCAGTAGTAGAATATAGATAAAGGAAAGTCTTCTACCAATAAATGGCAGAACCAAAAAATGAGAGGTAGGGATAATTAAAGAATGATATTCAAGCCAAGGTCTCCAAACAAGCATTCAAAGGAGGGAGGGGGGGGGGGGGTCAACAAGATAATTCTACTCTATCTACATGAAATGCTTTTACAACTCTTCAACATGATATTGATGTCATAATTGTCTGTCCTGACAATAATGAAAGGGGATCCAAGCCAATATCACAACAACCTGAAGGGTCTAACATAACTAATTATGATAATCAGCAAATAATTGCTACGTATGATAAGAGCTTGCTTCCGGATCTTCATAAGGAGAATATTATAGAGATTCCTGGTGAGGGGGTGAAGTTACATGAAATTATGATAGAGGCTGAGATATTAGAGCCTGATCAGCGACAAGATCAACCTACTATAGTGCTACAGGAGTTTTCCTGAGGGGTTAATAGAGTGCTGCCTAGTGAGGGAATTGAAGTGGACTCTCCTATAATATTACAAGAGTCTACCTCTAATTCTCAAGACCAAGTACATAATCCTCTTTCATTGAGACATATCATTAGGATCTTGATGATGAATACACAGTAATACACTCTAAAAATGAAATAGATGAATAAAACTTGGGTCAGTTGGAGAAGATTGATTAAAATATTACTGATGTATTTGATCCAGGGGATCAAGAGGAGTTTTCGAAAGAAGTATCTTACGTTGCTATTCGTCAAGGCTTATCTCCCAGGGGATCTTTAATAAAATAAAGAAAAGGAAACATACATACTATATCCAACCTGAATGGGCACACAACTAGGCCTTTTACCAGGTCTCACTCTCATAAAAAATTCAAATGACCAGCCATATTATCTGGAATGCATGGGGTATATTTACCCAAGGAGTTTTGGAAAGACTTTAACAACTCATTAACAGTCACCATATTTCTTTACTTGTAATACTGGAACCCTTCTCCGACAATACTTATTTTGAAGTATCTAAAAGAAAGATTAAGATCAAGCATGCTTTATGCAACTTTAATGGCAAAATCTGGATCTTTTGGTCCTTTGATATCTCTTGTGGAATTATTGCTACTGATGAGCAACATATTACTTTGTCAATTACTTATTCTGCTATGCACCAGTCTTACCTAATGACCTTTGTTTCTTTAAAGTGTAGAGATATATTAAGAATACCTTTGTGGAATAAGATGGTACAGTTGTCTGCAAGATCCCTACCTTGGTGTACAGTTGGAGATTTAAATTTTATTTCTGAAGTAAGTGAGAAGTTGGAAGGTATCCCTTATGATATGAGGAAGAGCTTTGTATTCTTGGGGGTAATTGAAGTTTGTGGAATGACTGATATAGGATTTCATGGTCCCAAGTTAACTTGGTCCAATCTAAGAGGTATTCAATTTAGAATATTGATGAGATTGGATAGAGGAATTTAATCAGATAATTGGTTGAAGGACATGCCTATGACTAGTATTTCTCACTTGTTATTTGTGGGTTCTGATCATTGTCCTTTACTCCTGGTAATGCAAGAGAGGGTAGAGTCCCATACTAAATACTTCAAGTTCTTAGATTTTTGGGTGGATCATCCCACATTACTTCACACAGTGGAGACTTGCTGGTAAATGCCCTGTGAAGGTTCTTCTATGTGGAGGATTCAATAGAAGTTTAAGAAATTAATTGCTACTCTAAGTCAGTGGTCTAAATAGGTATTTGGTTACATCTATTCTAATGTAAGAAAAAATGAAGAAAAGGTCAAGGTAGATGAGGAAAATCTGATCTTACATAGTACTGATGAGAACAGACATGACTTTCATAAAGCACAAGCTGAAAACATCAGGCATCTTAAGGTGAAGGATGCTATTTTAAGACAGAAATCCTATCTGCATTGATTTAAGTATGGAGATGTAAAATCAAGTTACTTCCATTACTTTATCAGATGGAGAAGAAGAATATTGCTCATATACAAGGTCAATAATAAGGAAGGTGATTAGATCCAAGGGGATGGTTAAATAGCTGCAGCTGTAGTCACACATTTTAAGAATATCCTTACTGGGACAACAGATTATAAACCTGAGGAAATGCTAGCTCATATTCCTGAACTGATATGTAAAGATCAAAATGACATTATCCAGGCTATTCCTACCCTTGAGGAAGTAAAGGTTGTGGTTTTCTCAATAAGTACTTATGCAACAGCAGGCCTTGATGGTATGAATGGAAAATTTTTCATTCATGATGGCATATTAATTGTATGGACTCATACATGTTTTATTCTTTACTAATACACGTTTTATTCTACTCCATAAAGTGCCCCCCAACAATCTTTCTAAATATAGACCTATCAGTTCGAGCAAATTTACCAATAAAGTTATCTCTAAACTCATTTACCTTAGGTTGGATCCTATTATTCCCACCCTTATTTCAATAAGACAGGGTGTATTGGTCATATACTTTCCCTGTATTAAGAAGGTTTGGTTTTGGTGAGTCTATTATTGACATGATTTGGAGGACATTGTCAAAAAATTGGTACTCAATTTTGGTGAATGGCACTAGCTATGGCTTTTTCCACTCTACAAGGGGTTTAAAATAAGTTGATGCCCTCTCCCCTGCTTTGTTTATTCTAGGGGCTGAAGTACTAACAAGAACTTTAAATATCCTACATCATCACGCCCAGTATTATGGTTTCCATGTGGATTGGCAGGGACCCCAAATTAATCACTTAAGCTTTGTAGATGGTATAATTATATTTACTACTGGAAAAAGAAACACTCTCAGACTGGTTGTGAGGACATTGGCTGCTTATGAAACAATTTTCGGCCAACTAATCAATAAGGATAAAAGTCACTTCCTTCTACCAGATCAAGACTTCCCTTCCACAGTCTCTCAAGGATTAAAGAAGAAACTACTTTTCAATAGAAACACAACCCCATTACTTACCTTGCCTATCCCATTTATATTGGAAGACAAATAATCTGGCACTATAATGGTCTGGTTAGCAAATTGGTTTCTAGAATAGAAGGTTGTCATTCTAAATTGCTCAGCTATGGTGGTAGAATTGTACTAATTAAACATATGTTTCAATCTATCCCTATTCATATTCTCTCTGCCTGTATCCCTCCAAAGACTATTATAAAACAACTTTTGTCCCTGTTTGCTGATTTTTTTGGGGTTGGAAAGACAACAAGGAGAAATACCATAGGGCATTTTGGAAGGAGCTATGTTTCCCAATAACAAAAGGTGGTGTTGGAATTAGAGACATTGATGATACATGTAAGGCTTTGCAGATGAAACAATGGTGGATATTCAGAAATAAAATCACTCTTTGGTGGAAGTTTTTACTTACAAAGTACCGCAAAAGAGTGAATATTTTAGCCAAGAAAGGGACCTCTGGGCAATCTCTGGTATGGAAAACTATGATGAAGAACAAAAAGGAAGCTGAGAAACATATTCTTTGGTGGGACAACTTGTCTCGATTTGGAGCACTACATAGTTATAGAACTGGTGGTGTAAAATCAAGTAAGGTCAAAGTAGTAACTTTCATACTTGATGGTGAGTGGATTATACAAAAGTTAGCTACTGTACTCCTTCCTCATCTATTGCATTCTCTCCTCAAAATTTCATTCTAGTATCAAGACGGGGTCCTTGACTACCCACTTTTGACTCTAAATCCAAGTGGTGAATTCTGTTCTTCCTCTACTTGGGAATTGTCTAGGGAGCAGAGAGACATAACACTTTCGAATAGTTATATATATAAAAGGTGGATTCCATTCAAATGCTCATTTCTTCTTTGGAAAGTGCTGAGAAAGAAAGTTCCAACAAATAAGAAGCTTAGTCACTTTTTATAGCCCTTGTCAACTAAGGATACTGTCCTACTTCTGGATGGGACACTATTCCTCACACCTTTGTGGAGAGTCCATTTTCTAATCATATTTGGTAGTATTTATCTTACACAATGGGTCGTACCCATGTCCCTACCTCAATTAAATACTTTTTTTTGCAGAGGTGGAAAATAAGAGTAGCTAATAGAGCCCATAAACTGGTGTTACAGGCTTTACCAATTATAATATGTTGGAACTTGGGGAAGAACATGTGTTCTGTTAAATATGGTTACAAACAAGCCCAAATAGCCAGAGTTAAATTTCTTAAATACAAAGATATTTCCCTTCTGCTTAGCACAACTTGTCCTTACATCCCCTAGCCTTCTGGTTGGTCTAACCTAGCATCTTATGTAATGACATGTAGATAGGAGACAAGAGTCACAACAGTGTAATGGTCTAAATCACCAACTCCAATAGTCAAATTGAATTTCGATGGTAATGAACTCAAAAATCCTAGAAGGATTGGTGCAGAGGGGGTACTAGAAATCATAAGGGTGAGTTCATCTATGCTTACGCTACTTCCTTGGGTCAAGGGACTAATTACCAAGCAGAGGTGGAAGAAGTTATGTAGGGTTTATCTTGGTGCCTGAATAATGATATACAGCAGGTTGAGGTAGAGGTTGACTCTGAACTCCTGATCAGGTGGATAAGGGACCAATTATCAGTACCATGGCACCTACAACCTCTTGTAGATTACAAACTAAGGATCACTTCACAGTTTCACCTATGCATATGTAGACATGTCTATAAAGAATCAAACTTTGTAACAGATGCCCTGTCTAAAGTCAGTCACCAATTTGACCAGCTAAAATAATATTTCCATAACTGTCAGCTCCCATCAGCAGTTGTAGGATATTTTAAGCTTCATCAATTAGGCATGCCAAGCTTCAGGAGAAGGAAATTGACTAAGATACATGAACCACCCTAGTGCATTGACAGAACAGGAAAGAAGGCTTAGGCAGGTCATATTAGTTTTGCATACTTGTACATTGCACACTAATATGTTTTAGTTTCACACTTTCAAATATTGTAACACAATTGGAGGTAAAGTTTATACCCCCACTATGTACAGTTTTCCTGCAGTTAATGAAAAAGCCTAGGGGTGTTGCTCAGCCCCCAAAAATTACATACAAAATAATTGTTCTTAAGATCATAAATCTTTGGACTCAAACCAAAACTATCATCCTCTCCCAAGTATAAATCTAGGATAAAATATCATGCATCTAAATCTCCTCGGCTAAATGATGTAATTAATGTAATGTGAAAGGCCTATGAATCAACAACGAACTAATAACAATATTTCCATAAGGTAGACCGTAAGGTCCCGCTTCCAACCCAAAAGTTTCTTCTGAAGTGAATTTTACCCCAAGCTAGGCCGCTGAATCTAATTTCATTACTAGATACTAAAAATGCCACAATAGAGTTCTAAGATAGTAATTCTACCTAAAGAACGTGTAATTAAGTTAATTAGGCCTAATTCCAGACCTGAATCCACTCTAAAAACAAGAATAATATATCATAATCATACTATAATTAATCTTAATCTAAGAGAAAGGTAAACCTAGCCTCTATAGAAACTGAAGAAAATCCATTGAAGTTTGCTAAATCCTCGATTTCCCCCTTTCGAGAAGCTTCTGCATAATGCCACATTATTAAAATGGTAATCTTCTCAGCAATATGAGAATGTTAACCATATTTCATTTTTATGCTTTGAGTCCAAAATCAAGCTAAAATCCTATGTGAGGGCCACTTGTGGAATCGCACTTCCAAAATCATCAACACACCAAATCTGGGCCCCATACCCATGGGCCATTCTTATCAATTGTCGGCCAATAGTCAAAAATAAGTGTGAAAGCCTTGGGACCTAAACCCAAGGACTCTAGCCTAAAATTAAAGTTAGAGAGTTGATGGGACCTTGAGAATTATCATATGAGGTCATTAAACTTAAGTTTACGCTGATAGCCAATCTTTAACAGGAAAGATTTTTAAATAAGGAATTGGATCTAAAACCAAATGAACTACCTGGTACCTAAATTGTCAACTCTAGCAAGTCACAAATGACTTGGTGCTATTATAGGAAAGATCTAAATAGAAAAAATATGTGGAAATGCAGAAAATAACCTGTAGTCACTAGAATATTAACTACTAAAAGAAATTTCATTTAGAAAAGATGTGCCTAATAGCTCGAACAGGTAGCGAACTAGGTCCACATCTCACTCTCAATCTCTCATGTAGCCTCCTCTACTAGTCTATGCCTCTACTTAACCTTTACTACTAGATTCTCCCTTTGTCGCAACCACCTGACATCCCTAGAAAAAATGAACAGTATCTCTTCTATGAAGGTCATCCCATTATCCAACTAAAGCACATATGACTCATCAAGAAAGTAAAGACACACTATAGAAACATGGAAAACTGATGAACGACCGCAAAATCTAGGGGAAAGGCTAAATTATATGCTATATCTCCAACTGTGCAAAGCATCTCAAAAGGTTAAATATATCTAGGCCTGTCTCTCTATCCAACGACCCCTGAAGAAAGTAAGTACGATGGGCCTAACCTTATAGGTCTCAAACCATCCAATCATAGATCGACAATCTCTACCATATAATGCCTCCAAAGATGTCATCTCAATACTTGAATAGTAGCTATTATTATTTACAAAATCCACCAATGTTATATGCTTCTCCCACTGACCTCTAAAATCCAAAACACAGGATCTGAGCATATATTTAAGAACCTGAATAGTCTGCTCCAATAGCCCATCGGCCAGAGAGTGAAAAGTTGTGCTGAGATCTACCTAGGTACCTAACTCCTCTTGAAAATCTCTCCAGAAGCTAGAAGTGAACACTGAGCCCCTATCCGAAATAATTGATATAGTCACTCTATGTAGGCAAACTATCCCATAAATATAGATATGAGCTAACCTCTCGGTAATAAAGAACATCTGAATGTGTATGAAATATACCGATTTAGCCAACTAATATACAATGACCTAAATACCACCATAACCCCAGGAGGTCTGAGGCAAACCCTTAATGAAGTCCATAGTAACCCGCTCCCATTCCCTCTTAAGAATGTCAAATATCTAAATCAATCCACTAGTTTTCTAATGCTTGGACATCACCTGTTAGCAACAAGTTAATAAGCTATAAAGTACA